>NW_027364242.1:0-75000 GCF_046119375.1 Phyllobates terribilis
GACCGCTGACGTTGACGAGCCACCGGGGAGCCAAGACACACCGGAGAGAAGACCGCAGGCCATCAGAAGGTGAGTATAATGTTTTTTTTTATTTTAATTTTTTTTTTACAGGTACTATGGTACCCGGGTCTGGATGAGAGTCTCCTCTAATCCATCCGCACATTGAATTGCTTAATTTCCACATGTGTTCATGTAGTCATGCGGATATTATGCGATTCAATGCAAGTCAATGGCGGCAAAAACGCTGCGCTTACGCAAAATAGTTGGTAGTGCTGCGCTTTTTTCCGTAATAATAATCCGCAGCGGAAATTTCTGCAGCATGTGCACAGCACATGTGGATTATCATTGGGGAACATTGCAGACCTCCTACCAAGCGTTTTTTAAGCGTAATTGCCGCTGCGGAAACGCTTAAAAAATGCATAGTGGGCACACAGCCCACTAGAGCTTATTTTATTGTGTTCTTACTAGGAGCAGCCAATCAAAACCATATGATTTATGAATTATTATAACGTCTCATGCAGGGGCGGGCACTGAGACCAAAGGGTCCCTGTGCAAGAATTGTGTATGCCCCCCCCCTTCTTAAAGGGGACTTTCATTTTAATTATTTTTGTGCTCATCGGCTTGCGCTAGGGAAAAAAAAAAATAAAATCAGAGTTACACATTTTCACCTAGTCTAAAAATAATAAAATCAGAGTTACTCATTTTCACCTAGTCTAAAAATAATAAAATCAGCGTTACTCATTTTCACCTAGTCTAAAAATAATAAAATCAGAGTTACTCATTTTCACCTAGTCTAAAAATAATAAGATCAGCGTTACTCATTTTCACCTAGTCTAAAAATAATAAAATCAGCGTTACTCATTTTCACCTAGTCTAAAAATAATAAAATCAGCGTTACTCATTTTCACCTAGTCTAAAAATAATAAAATCAGCGTTACTCATTTTCACCTAGTCTAAAAATAATAAAGTCAGAGTTACTCATTTTCGCCTAGTCTAAAAATAATAAAATCAGAGTTACTCATTTTCGCCTAGTCTAAAAATAATAAAATCAGCGTTACTCATTTTCACCTAGTCTAAAAATAATAAAATCAGCGTTACTCATTTTCACCTAGTCTAAAAATAATAAAATCAGAGTTACTCATTTTCACCTAGTCTAAAAATAATAAAATCAGCGTTACTCATTTTCACCTAGTCTAAAAATAATAAAATCAGCTTTACTCATTTTCACCTAGTCTAAAAATAATAAAATCAGCGTTACTCATTTTCACCTAGTCTAAAAATAATAAAATCAGCGTTACTCATTTTCACCTAGTCTAAAAATAATAAAATCAGAGTTACTCATTTTCACCTGGTCTAAAAATAATAAAATCAGAGTTACTCATTTTCACCTAGTCTAAAAATAATAAAATCAGAGTTACTCATTTTCACCTAGTCTAAAAATAATAAAATCAGAGTTACTCATTTTCACCTGGTCTAAAAATAATAAAATCAGAGTTACTCATTTTCACCTAGTCTAAAAATAATAAAATCAGCGTTACTCATTTTCACCTAGTCTAAAAACAATAAAATCAGCGTTATTCATTTTCACCTGGTCTAAAAATAATAAAATCAGAGTTACTCATTTTCACCTGGTCTAAAAATAATAAAATCAGAGTTACTCATTTTCACCTAGTCTAAAAATAATAAAATCAGAGTTACTCATTTTCACCTAGTCTAAAAATAATAAAATCAGAGTTACTCATTTTCACCTGGTCTAAAAATAATAAAATCAGAGTTACTCATTTTCACCTAGTCTATTGATGTGTTTGTGCTCCTGGCCTGTCCGTGTTTACAGGCTGCAGTGGTAATATCTCATGTGACCACTGTAGCCAATCATAGGGTCATCAGCTTGTTCCATCTACCAGGGAAGGCTGCAAAATACAATGCAGACATTACAGCACGGGATCGCATAGGATTGATTCATTTTGTGAGGTAAAATATTTCACTGCCTGTGTTTAAACAATATTTTACCTCTCAAAATGAATCCTATGTGAATCCTTTGTGATCCCCTGATGTAATGTCTGTATTGTCTTTGGCTTCCTCCTCCGCTCAGGAGCTGTGGTATTTTCCATACACGGTCAGACACAGACCATTTTTAAAATGAACTTTTGTTTGTGGGAAAACCCCTTTAAGCTCCAGCAGTCACGTGTTTTAGTCAGGACATCACGGCTGCAGCCTGAAAACAAAGACCAGGGCAGTAGCGGAAGAGGAATTGCTGACCCTGAGAGTATCCCTGATTTTATTGTTTTTCTCTAGGGCAAGCCTAAGGGCGGTAAAAGAATTAAAACAGAAATTCACTTTAAGTAACATTATTTGATGCAATAAAAACATGTTAGGCACACATCAAAAAATCACTTGTCACACACCAGACAAATCGCACAAGCACAGCGCAGACTTGAGAGATGTCACACAAGCACAGCGCAGACTTGAGAGATGTCACACAAGCACAGCGCAGACTTGAGAGATGTCACACAAGCACAGCGCTGACTTGAGAGATGTCACACAAGCACAGCGCAGACTTGAGAGATGTCACACAAGCACAGCGCAGACTTGAGAGATGTCACACAAGCACAGCGCAGACTTGAGAGATGTCACACAAGCACAGCGCAGACTTGAGAGATGTCACATAAGCACAGCTCTGACTTGAGAGATGTCACACAAGCACAGCGCAGACTTGAGAGATGTCACACAAGCACAGCTCTGACTTGAGAGATGACACACAAGCACAGCGCAGACTTGAGAGATGTCACACAAGCACAGCGCAGACTTGAGAGATGTCACACAAGCACAGCGCAGACTTGAGAGATGTCACACAAGCACAGCTCTGACTTGAGAGATGTCACACAAGCACAGCGCAGACTTGAGAGATGTCACACAAGCACAGCGCAGACTTGAGAGATGTCACACAAGCACAGCGTAGACTTGAGAGATGTCACACAAGCACAGTGCACAAATCACACAAGTAGATGTGCACATATCAGAAAGATCACAAGAATAAGCTGCACACATCTTACAAGTACTCCAACACGCATCACAGAAGTGCAGGACATACCGAGGAATTCTGAAGAGACAAGTTAGAATGGCTCTACATTCAGGTTCTAAAATGGTCGTTCTGGAGGAATAGAAAGAGATAGATGTTACTTTATGTCACCAACTTATTCGTTCCATGTGTAGAAGACTTGGTGCTGTCCTTAACAATCATAGAGGTCATACAAAATACTAGATGTAGTAGTTTTGGTGTAGGGTGCATCACTGAATTTGGGTAAAACTGAAGATTTTGTAATGAAAGTTATAATATTAACATTACTTTCATGCTATGGGTGAAAAAAATGTTCTGTGAAACTCCGTCTTGTCAGTATTTTGGAAACTGTTCTTGTGTTCAGTGAGGTATTAACTAAAATCCTACTTCTTGTAGTCACTTTATGCTGGGCACTGAAAAAAAAAAAAGATATTTATACATACCACACACCTACATGTTACATACATTGTTTTATCACCCTGACTAATCAGTATTTCCTTTTATTACTGGCATGATATGCCTGCACTTTTGAGCATAGGTATGTACTGCACATTACCATTTCATGTTTCTTAACCCTGTCTCATGGTAATCAGTATTAACCTTTCTGACAGCCCCATTTTTCATATCTGAAACGTCACTTTATTTGGTAATAACTTTGAAATGCTTCTGCTAGTCAGTCTGATATTTCTGATCTTCTTTTTGGAACAAATTGTACCTGTTGCAGCTGGTAAATTTTAAATTAATACGTTTTGTTGTTATTCATGAAAATATCCCAGATTTTCTAAAAATTTAGAAAAATGTGAAATTTTAAACTTAAAGCGGTTGTGCCACCATAAAGAATACAATTGACCAACCAGAAAAGGTGTAAATAAATTGTTTTGTAATGTATAGTGATTCAAAATTATGCTTCATTCAAAAGATACCAAGCTTTTATTTTTCAAATGCTGTTCTCTGGCACCCCCTGGCGTTATTCCACTACGTCCTGGTAGTAGGTGATCAGCTGGTCGGGTTTGCGCAGTTCCTTGCGTAAGAGCTCCCTACCCGCAGCATGCAAAATGTATTCTCTGTCACAACACTCCCTGCTGTAAGCACAGAGTGTGTGTGATTCACCCCCTCCCCCTGTGCTCATAGCTCACAGCTGATCTCCGGGTGAGATACCCCCTCCCAATGCGCTCACAGCTCACCTCTGGGTCAGAAAACCCCCTCCTCCTCTGCTCATAGCTCTCAGTTGATCTCCGGATGAGATACCCCCTCCCCCTGAGCTCATAGCTAATCTCCGGGTGAGATACCCCCTCCCCCTGTGCTCACTGCTGATCTCCGGGTGAGACATGGCCTCCCTCTGCACTCACAGCTCATCTCCGAGTGAGATACCCCCTCCCCCTGCACTCACTGCTGATCTCTAGGTGAGATACTCCCCTGCCCTCACAGCTCATCTCCGAGTGAGATACTCCCCTGCCCTCACAGCTCATCTCCGAGTGAGATACTCCCCTGCCCTCACAGCTCATCTCCGAGTGAGATACTCCCGTGCCCTCACAGCTCATCTCCGAGTGAGATACTTCCCTGTCCTCACAGCTCATCTCCGAGTGAGATATTTCCCTGCCCTCACAGCTCATCTCCGAGTGAGATACTCCCCTGCCCTCACAGCTCATCTCCGAGTGAGATACTCCCCTGCCCTCACAGCTCATCTCCGAGTGAGATACTCCCCTGCCCTCACAGCTCATCTCCGAGTGAGATACTCCCCTGCCCTCACAGCTCATCTCCGAGTGAGATACTCCCCTGCCCTCACAGCTCATCTCCGAGTGAGATACTCCCCTGCCCTCACAGCTCATCTCCGAGTGAGATACTCCCCTGCCCTCACAGCTCATCTCCGAGTGAGATACTCCCCTGCCCTCACAGCTCATCTCCGAGTGAGATACTCCCCTGCCCTCACAGCTCATCTCCGAGTGAGATACTCCCCTGCCCTCACAGCTCATCTCCGAGTGAGATACTCCCCTGCCCTCATAGTTACATAGTTACATAGTTTATAAGGCCGAAAAAAGACAAGCGTCCATCCAGTTCAGCCTATTTCTTGTGCACTGCAGCTATTCCGCAGCGTTGATCCAGGGGAAGGCAACAAAAAACCATGAGGTATAGGCCAATTTACATCACTGAGGAAAAATTCACTTCCCGACACCAATCTGGCAGTAAGATTAAATCCCTGGATTAATTAACTAAGCATAAGATGTAATTTTATTGTTCTCAAGAAAGGCGTCCAGGCCTCTCTTGAACTCTTTAAGTGAGTTGGACATCACCACTTCCTCTCCCAGAGAGTTCCAGAGTCTCACGGCTCTGACCGTAAAGAATCCCCTTTTATGCTGGTGCAGGAACCTCCTTTCCTCCAGACGCATAGTGTGCCCCCTCGTCTTTGTCACCATCCTTGGTACTTGGTATAAACAGGTCATGGGAGAGATCTCTGTACTGCCCCCTGATGTATTTATACATGTTTATGAGGTCTCCCCAAAGCCTTCTCTTTTCCAATGTAAATAGGCCTAATTTTGACAACCTCTCTGGGTATTCTAGTCCCTCCATTCCCTTTATTACCTTAGTCGCCCTCCTTTGTACCCTCTCTAGCTCCAATATGTCTTTCCTGAGCACCGGAGCCCAGAACTGTGCACAATATTCTAAGTGCGGCCTTACCAGCGCTTTATACAGAGGAAGAACAATGTTCTCATCATATGCCCCTATTCCTCTTCTGATGCATGCCATGACTCTTTTTGCCTTCTCAGCTGCTGCCTGACACTGGGCACTCCAATTTAATTTGCTGTTAACCAAGACGCCCAGGTCCTTCTCCATGTCAGATTTCCCCAACGGTTTCCCATTTAATATGTATGGGTGACTGCTGTTTTTCTTTCCCATGTGCATGACCTTACATTTATCGGCATTGAACCCCATTTGCCATTTTTTGGCCCAACTCCCCAATTTATCTAAATCCTCCTGTAGCTGTGCCCTGTCCTCATCTGTATTAACTACTTTACAAAGTTTAGTATCATCTGCAAATATTGCTATTTTACTATGCAACCCTTCCACTAGATCATTAATAAATATATTAAATAATATAGGGCCCAAGACAGACCCTTGAGGCACCCCGCTAGTAACCCTGACACACCCTGAGCTTACTCCATTGATAACCACCCTCTGCTTTCTATCACTCAGCCAGCTATTTACCCACTTGCACACATTATCCCCCAGACCAAGCATTCTCATTTTATATACCAACCTTTTGTGTGGCACGGTATCAAACGCTTTGGAGAAGTCAAGGTATACACACAGCTTATCTCCGAGTGAGATACTCCCCTGCCCTCACAGCTCATCTCCGAGTGAGATACTCCCCTGCCCTCATAGCTCATCTCCGAGTGAGATACTCCACTGCCCTCTCAGCTCATCTCCGAGTGAGATACTCCCCTGCCCTCACAGCTTATCTCCGAGTGAGATACTCCCCTGCCCTCACAGCTCATCTCCGAGTGAGATACTTCCCTGCCCTCATAGCTCATCTCCGAGTGAGATACTCCCCTGCCCTCACAGCTCATCTCCGAGTGAGATACTTCCCTGCCCTCACAGCTCATCTCCGAGTGAGATACTCCACTGCCCTCACAGCTTATCTCCGAGTGAGATACTCCCCTGCCCTCACAGCTCATCTCCGAGTGAGATACTCCCCTGCCCTCATAGCTCATCTCCGAGTGAGATACTCCACTGCCCTCTCAGCTCATCTCCGAGTGAGAAACTCCCCTGCCTTCACAGCTCATCTCCGAGTGAGATACTTCCCTGCCCTCACAGCTCATCTCCGAGTGAGATACTCCACTGCCCTCACAGCTCATCTCTGAGTGAGATACTTCCCTGCCCTCACAGCTCATCTCCGAGTGAGTTACTCCCCTGCCCTCACAGCTCATCTCCGAGTGAGATACTCCACTGCCCTCTCAGCTCATCTCCGAGTGAGATACTCCCCTGCCCTCACAGCTCATCTCCGAGTGAGATACTCCCCTGCCCTCACAGCTCATCTCCGAGTGAGATACTCCCCTGCCCTCACAGCTCATCTCCGAGTGAGATACTCCCCTGCCCTCACAGCTCATCTCCGAGTGAGATACTCCCCTGCCCTCATAGCTCATCTCCGAGTGAGTTACTCCCCTGCCCTCACAGCTCATCTCCGAGTGAGATACTCCACTGCCCTCACAGCTCATCTCCGAGTGAGATACTCCCCTGCCCTCATAGCTCATCTCCGAGTGAGATACTCCACTGCCCTCACAGCTCATCTCCGAGTGAGATACTTCCCTGCCCTCACAGCTCATCTCCGAGTGAGATACTCCCCTGCCCTCACAGCTCATCTCCGAGTGAGATACTCCCCTGCCCTCACAGCTCATCTCCCAGTGACATACTCCCCTGCCCTCACAGCTCATCTCCCAGTGAGATACTCCCCTGCCCTCACAGCTCATCTCCCAGTGAGATACTCCCCTGCCCTCACAGCTCATCTCCGAGTGAGTTACTCCCCTGCAATCACAGCTCATCTCCGAGTGAGATACTCCCCTGCCCTCACAGCTCATCTCCGAGTGAGATATTCCCCTGCCCTCACAGCTCATCTCCGAGTGAGATACTCCCCTGCCCTCACAGCTCATCTCCGAGTGAGATACTCCCCTGCCCTCATAGCTCATCTCCGAGTGAGATACTCCACTGCCCTCTCAGCTCATCTCCGAGTGAGAAACTCCCCTGCCCTCACAGCTCATCTCCGAGTGAGATACTTCCCTGCCCTCACAGCTCATCTCCGAGTGAGATACTCCACTGCCCTCACAGCTCATCTCTGAGTGAGATACTTCCCTGCCCTCACAGCTCATCTCCAAGTGAGTTACTCCCCTGCCCTCACAGCTCTTCTCCGAGTGAGATACTCCACTGCCCTCTCAGCTCATCTCTGAGTGAGATAAACCCTTTCCCTGCGCTCACTGCTGATCTCCGGGTGAGATACCCCCTCCTCCTGCGCTCACTGCTGATCTCCGGGTGAGACACCCCCTCCTCCTGCGCTCACTGCTGATCTCCAGGTGAGACACAGCCTCCCCCTGCACTCACAGCTCATCTCAGAGTGAGATTCCCCCTGCACTCACTGCTGATCTCTAGGTGAGATACTCCCCTGCACTCACAGCTCATCTCCAGGTGAGACACCTCCTCCCCCTGCCCTCACAGCTCATCTCAGAGTGAGATTCCCCCTGCGCTCACTGCTGATCTCTAGGTGAGATACTCCCCTGCACTCACAGCTCATCTCCGGGTGAGACACCTCCTCCCCCTGTGCTCACAGCTCAGCTCTGGATAAGATCATCTGCTTCACAGACTAAGCATGGGAAGTGTTTCCCTGCTATCGGGCTCTCAAGTCTGTGAAGCAGATGATCTCACCCGGAGATGAGCTGTGAGCGCAGGGGGAGAGGGTGTCTAACCTGGAGATGAGCTATGAGCTGTGAGCACAATGGGAGGGAGTATCTCACCTGGAGATCATCTGTGAACACAGGGGAGGAGGTATCTCACCCGTTGATCAGCTGTGAGTGCAGGGGGAGGGAGTGTCTCACCCCGAGATCTGCTATGAAGCAGGGGGAGGAGGTGTCCCACCTGGAGATCAGCTATGAGCACAGGGGGAGGGGGTGAATGACAGACACTCTGTGCTTACAGCAGGGGGCCTTGTGACCAAGAGTACATGGTGCATAACAATAGAGAACAAATGGAAGTCAGCTCACCCTCCAGGGATTTCAGTGTGTTGAAGCCAGGAACAACCTGTGGTCGAAGTGAAAAATTCCATTAAGTCAAATTCCATTCAGCTAATATGTTACTTTAGACCCAAATTTTAGCCTGCACAATTTATTATGTAATTTCTCCTAAACGCAGCATTGCCCCATACATAGCAGACACTAATATTTTCTAGCTATATACAGTACATAGCATTAAGGGTAAACAATTAAAGCGGTTGTGCCACCATAAAGAATACAGTAAACCAACCAGAAAAGGTGGAAATAAATAGTTTTGTAATTTACAGTGATTCAAAATTATGCTTCATTCAAAAGTTACCAAGCTTTTACTTTTATGAATGCTGCTCTCTGGCGCCCCCTGGCGTTATTCCATTACGTCCTGGTAGTGGGTGATCAGCTGGTCGGGTTTGGGCAGTTCCTGTCATAAGAGCTCCCAACCGGCAGTCTGCACAATGTATTGCAAGAAAAGAAATGAAAAATTCCATCTCCAAAAAAGTTGTATTAAAAAATTCCAAGTTGTTATTACATCATTTTAACATCTGATGAGGTCACAAGGTACATGGGGATTCACATAGCAACGCGTTTCCAATGCCAACCACCGTTCTTTGTCAAGCTACTATGACATGGTTCTGTGATCTTTTAAATATTTCCGAAACCAATTACAAGTAATACACCGATTACATGACCAATGAGATCACACCCATATTAAAAAAAAACTCTTAACAACACACCCCAATAAGAACAAGTAGAGACAAATACAGTCATGGCCAAAAGTATTGAGAATGAGACAAATAGTAATTTTTCCAAAGTTTACTGCTTCATTTTTTGTAATGGCAATTTGCATATACTCCTGAATGTCAAAGAGTGATCAGCTTAACAGCAATTACTGTACTTGCAAAGTCAATATTTGCCCAGAAAATGAACTTTAACCCCCAAAACACATTTCAACATCAGTGCAGTCCTGCCTTAAAAGGAGCAGCTAACATCGTTTTAGTGATTGATCCATTAACACAGGTGTGGGTGTTGATGAGGACAGGGCCGGCGATCAATCAGTCATGATTAAGTAAGAATGACATCACTGGACACTTTAAAAGGAGGCTGGTTCTTGGTATCATTGTTTCTCTTCAGTTAACCATGGTTATCTCTAAAGAAACATGTGCAGCCATCATTGCACTGCACAAAAATGACCTAACAGGGAAGAGTATCGCAGCTACAAAGATTGCACCTCAGTCAACAATCTATCGCATCATCAAGAACTTCAAGGAGAGAGCTTCCATTGTTGTCAAAAAGGCTCCAGGGCGCCCAAGAAAGACCATCAAGCGCCAGGACCGTATCTTAAAACTGTTTCAGCTGTGGGATCTGACTACCAGCAGTGCCGAGCTTGCTCAGGAATGGCAGCAGGCTGGTGTGAGTGCTTCTGCACGCACTGTGAGGCGGAGACTCTTTGAGCAAGTGCTGGTTTCAAGGAGGGCAGCAAAGAAGCCACTTCTCTCCAGAAAAAACATCAGGGACCGACTGATATTCTGAAAAAGGTACAGGGAGTGGACTGCTGAGGACTGGGGCAAAGTCATTTTCTCTGATGAATCCCCTTTTCGATTGTTTGGGACATCTGGAAAACAGCTTATTCGGAGAAGAAGAGGTGAGCGCTACCACCAGTCTTGTCTCATGCCAACTGTAAAGCATCCTGAAACCATTCATGTGTGGGGTTGCTTCTCAGCCAAGGGAATCGGCTCACTCACAGTCTTGCCTAAAAACACAGAAATGAAAAAAGAATGGTACCAGAATGTCCTCCAAGAACAACTACTCCCAACCGTCCAAGAGCAGTTTGGCGCCCAACAATGCCTTTTCCAGCATGATGGAGCACCTTGCCATAAAGCAAAGGTGATAACTAAATGACTCATGGAACAAAACATAGAGATTTTGGGTCCATGGCCTGGAAACTCCCCAGATCTTAATCCCATTGAGAACTTGTGGTCAATCATCAAGTTACGGGTGGACAAACAAAAACCAACAAATTCTGGCAAAATGCAAGCATTGATTATGCAAGAATGGACTGCTATCAGTCAGGATTTGGTCCAAAAGTTGATTGAGAGCATGCCAGGGAGAATTACAGAGGTCTTGAAGAAGAAGGGGCAACACTGCAAATATTGACTTGCTGCATTAACTCATTCTAACTGTCAATGTAACCTATTGGTACTCATAATATGATTGCAATTATATTTCTGTATGTGATATAAACATCAGACAAACACTAATAAAAACCAGAGGCCAGCAGATCATGTGAAAATATAATTTTGGTGTCATTCTCAAAACTTTTGGCCATGACTGTACATAGAAAGTTACATATCAAATACACTGCTCAAAAAATAAAGGGAACACTTAAACAACAGAATATAACTCCAAGTAAATCAAACTTCTGTGAAATCAAACTGTCCACTTAGGAAGCAACACTGATTGACAATCAATTTCACATGCTGTTTTGCAAATGGAATAGACAATAGATGAAAATGATTGGCAATTTTCAAGACACCCTCAATAAAGGAGTGGTTCTGCAGGTGGGGAGCACAGACCATATCTCAGTACCAATGCTTTCTGGCTGATGTTTTGGTCACTTTTGAATGTTGGTTGTACTTTCATACTTGTGGTAGCATGAGACGGACTCGACAACCCACAGAAGTTGCTCAGGTAGTGCAGCTCATTCTGGATGGCACATCAATGCAAGCTGTGGCAAGAAGGTTTGCTGTGTCTGTCACTGTAGTGTCCAGAGGCTGTAGGCACTACCAGGAGACAGGCCAGTACAAAAGGAGACGTGGAGAGGGCCGTAGGAGGGCAATAACCCAGCAGCAGGACCGCTACCTCCGCCTTTGTGCAAGGAGGAACAGGAGGAGCACTGCCAGAGCCGTGCAAAATGACCTCCAGCAGGTCACAAATGTGCATGTGTCTGCACAATCGGTTGGAAACCGACTCCATGAGGGTGGTATGATGGTCTGACGTCCACAGATGGGGGTTGTGCTCACAGCCCAACACCGTGCAGGACGCTTGGCATTTGCCACATAACACCAGGATTGGCAAAGTCGCCACTGGCACCCTGGGCCTACTTCTGAGGCATCTGTCTGTACAATGAAAGTTTCCTTGAAGTTGGGGCTGATGAGGACCGGCTGTCCATACAGGGCCAACTTCATGGACTGAAAGGCTTCTTCTGCCTGAAGGTTCGACTGAACCATTACTGATTTTTTTCCTTTCAAGAGATCGGTCAGGGCCGCCGTTCTCCCAGCAAAATTAGGTATAAACCAGCGGTAATACCCAAGGATGTCAAGGAACGCCCTCACCTGCTGTGTACTTGACGGTTTAGGCCAATTTTTTATGGCCTCAACTTTATTGATTTGGGGCTTGATAACTCCTCGGCCAATCACATACCCCAAATATCGGGCTTCCTCTAGCCCTATCGCACATTTTTTCGGGTTTGCCGTTAACTCCGCTGCTCTGAGAGAATCCAGCACTGCTTGTACCTGGGATAGATGCGTATGCCAGTCGGTGCTAAAGATGATAATATCATCTAGATATGCGGAGGCGTACTCCTGATGAGACTTGAGCACTATGTCCATCAACCTCTGGAATGTAGCCAGGGCCCCATGTAACCCAAAAGGTAAGACCGCATAGTGATATAGACCCTCCGGAGTTATGAAGGCGGTCTTTTCCTCCTCCGATTTCGTGAGAGGTACCTGCCAGTAACCCTTGGTGAGATCGAGCGTGGTAAAGTACTGGGCCTACCCCAGTCTCTCAATCAGCTCATCCACCCTGGGCATTGGATAAAGGTCAATCTTCGACACTTCATTTAGTTTTCGGAAATCGTTACGGAAGCGTAACGATCCGTCTGGTTTCGTAATCAGTACGATGGGGCTAGCCCACTCCGTCATTTCTCGATGACGCCTAACTGGAGCATCTGTTTTACCTCAGCCGTGATGGCTTGCCTCCGGGCTTCGGGTACCCGGTACGGTCTCATTCGCACCCTTACCCCAGGTTCGGTGACAATGTCATGTTGGAGAACTGTAGTCCTACCCGGTAGCTCTGAGAACACGTCGGTATTCTGCTGCACCAGTGAGCGAGCCGCCCGTCGCTGCTGTTTAGTGAGAGCATCACTTATCCTGACCTCTCCCCGGACGCATCCCTGGTTGAAGGTAGAGAACTCTCTGGTGATATGCCCGGAGTGATGTCTGTAACTAACCACTCTCGATCTTTCCAAGGTTTTCGCAGGTTTACATGATAAAGCTGCTCCCGTTTCCTCCTTCCGGGCTGATACACCGGTAATTTATCTCCCCCACCTTTTCTCGAACCTCATATGGCCCTTGCCACTTGGCCATGAGCTTACTCTCGGCTGTGGGTACAAGTACTAACACCCAATCGCCCTTGTTAAAAGACCTGACTCTGGCTATTTTAATATATGTGCACCTCTGGGCTGCCTGGGCATCTAACAAATGTTCTTTCACGATGGGCATGACCGCCGCGATCCGGTCCTGCATGCTAGCCACGTGTTCAGTTATACTCCTATGTGGAGTCGGGTCTTGTTCCCACGTCTCTTTGGCTACGTCCAACAGACCTCTAGGGTGTCTGCCGTACAATAACTCAAAGGGAGAGAACCCTGTGGAAGCCTGGGGTACCTCACGGATGGCGAACATCAAATAGGGTAGCAACATGTCCCAATCCCTTCCGTCCTTAGAAACCACCTTTTTTAACATGAACTTGAGGGTTTTATTGAACCGTTCTACTAGCCCGTCGGTTTGAGGTTGGTACACCGAGGTGCGCAATTGTTTAATTTTTAGCAGTTTGCACAGTTCCCTTGTCATTTTGGACATAAAAGTGGTCCCCTGATCCATCAGGATCTCCTTAGGTAGTCCAAGGCGACAGAACATAGCAAACAGCTCCTGTGCAATTTGTTATGCCGAGGTGTTGCATAGCGGTATAGCCTCCGGGCACCGGGTGGCACAGTCAACGACCACCAGTATATGTTGGTGGCCACGAGCGGATTTTACAATGGACCCTACCAAGTCCATTGCAATCCGTTCAAAAGGTACCTCTATTACTGGCAGGGGTACCAATAAGCTACGGAAACTTGCGGTGGGTGTGGTCAACTGACTCACTGCTGATCTCTAGGTGAGATACTCCCCTGCACTCACAGCTCATCTCCAGGTGAGACACCTCCTCCCCCTGTGCTCACAGCTCAGCTCTGGATGAGATCATCTGCTTCACAGACTAAGCATGGGAAGTGTTTCCCTGCTATCGGGCTCTCAAGTCTGTGAAGCAGATGATCTCACCCGGAGATGAGCTGTGAGCGCAGGGGGAGAGGGTGTCTAACCTGGAGATGAGCTATGAGCTGTGAGCACAATGGGAGGGAGTATCTCACCTGGAGATCATCTGTGAACACAGGGGGGAGGTATCTCACCCGTTGATCAGCTGTGAGTGCAGGGGGGGGGGGAGTGTCTCACCCCGAGATCAGCTATGAAGCAGGGGGAGGAGGTGTCCCACCTGGAGATCAGCTATGAGCACAGGGGGAGGGGGTGAATGACAGACACTCTGTGCTTACAGCAGGGGGCCTTGTGACCAAGAGTACATGGTGCATAACAATAGAGAACAAATGGAAGTCAGCTCACCCTCCAGGGATTTCAGTGTGTTGAAGCCAGGAACAACGTGTGGTCACACTTGGAATCAATGCAAAAAAAGAAGTGAAAAATTCCATTAAGTCAAATTCCATTCAGCTAATATGTTACTTTAGACCCAAATTTTAGCCTGCACAATTTATTATGTAATTTCTCCTAAACGCAGCATTGCCCCATACATAGCAGACACTAATATTTTCTAGCTATATACAGTACATAGCATTAAGGGTAAACAATTAAAGCGGTTGTGCCACCATAAAGAATACAGTAAACCAACCAGAAAAGGTGGAAATAAATAGTTTTGTAATTTACAGTGATTCAAAATTATGCTTCATTCAAAAGTTACCAAGCTTTTACTTTTATGAATGCTGCTCTCTGGCTCCCCCTGGCGTTATTCCATTACGTCCTGGTAGTGGGTGATCAGCTGGTCGGGTTTGGGCAGTTCCTGTCATAAGAGCTCCCAACCGGCAGTCTGCACAATGTATTGCAAGAAAAGAAATGAAAAATTCCATCTCCAAAAACGTTGTATTAAAAAATTCCAAGTTGTTATTACATCATTTTAAAATCTGATGAGGTCACAAGGTACATGGGGATTCACATAGCAACGCGTTTCCAATGCCAACCACCTTTCTTTGTCAAGCTACTATGACATGGTTCTGTGATCTTTTAAATATTTCCGAAACCAATTACAAGTAATACACCGATTACATGACCAATGAGATCACACCCATATTAAAAAAAAACTCTTAACAACAAACCCCAATAAGAACAAGTAGAGACAAATACATAGAAAGTTACATATCAAATACACTGCTCAAAAAATAAAGGGAACACTTAAACAACAGAATATAACTCCAAGTAAATCAAACTTCTGTGAAATCAAACTGTCCACTTAGGAAGCAACACTGATTGACAATCAATTTCATATGCTGTTTTGCAAATGGAATAGACAATAGATGAAAATGATTGTCAATTTTCAAGACACCCTCAATAAAGGAGTGGTTCTGCAGGTGGGGAGCACAGACCATATCTCAGTACCAATGCTTTCTGGCTGATGTTTTGGTCACTTTTGAATGTTGGTTGTACTTTCATACTTGTGGTAGCATGAGACGGACTCGACAACCCACAGAAGTTGCTCAGGTAGTGCAGCTCATTCTGGATGGCACATCAATGCAAGCTGTGGCAAGAAGGTTTGCTGTGTCTGTCACCGTAGTGTCCAGAGGCTGGAGGCACTACCAGGAGACAGGCCAGTACAAAAGGAGACGTGGAGAGGGCCGTAGGAGGGCAACAACCCAGCAGCAGGACCGCTACCTCCGCCTTTGTGCAAGGAGGAACAGGAGGAGCACTGCCAGAGCCGTGCAAAATGACCTCCAGCAGGTCACAAATGTGCATGTGTCTGCACAATCGGTTGGAAACCGACTCCATGAGGGTGGTATGATGGTCTGACGTCCACAGATGGGGGTTGTGCTCACAGCCCAACACCGTGCAGGACGCTTGGCATTTGCCACATAACACCAGGATTGGCAAAGTCGCCACTGGCACCCTGGGCCTACTTCTGAGGCATCTGTCTGTACAATGAAAGTTTCCTTGAAGTTGGGGCTGATGAGGACCGGCTGTCCATACAGGGCCAACTTCATGGACTGAAAGGCTTCTTCTGCCTGAAGGTTCGACTGAACCATTACTGATTTTTTTCCTTTCAAGAGATCGGTCAGGGCCGCCGTTCTCCCAGCAAAATTAGGTATAAACCAGCGGTAATACCCAAGGATGTCAAGGAACGCCCTCACCTGCTGTGTACTTGACGGTTTAGGCCAATTTTTTATGGCCTCAACTTTATTGATTTGGGGCTTGATAACTCCTCGGCCAATCACATACCCCAAATATCGGGCTTCCTCTAGCCCTATCGCACATTTTTTCGGGTTTGCCGTTAACTCCGCTGCTCTGAGAGAATCCAGCACTGCTTGTACCTGGGATAGATGCGTATGCCAGTCGGTGCTAAAGATGATAATATCATCTAGATATGCGGAGGCGTACTCCTGATGAGACTTGAGCACTATGTCCATCAACCTCTGGAATGTAGCCAGGGCCCCATGTAACCCAAAAGGTAAGACCGCATAGTGATATAGACCCTCCGGAGTTATGAAGGCGGTCTTTTCCTCCTCCGATTTCGTGAGAGGTACCTGCCAGTAACCCTTGGTGAGATCGAGCGTGGTAAAGTACTGGGCCTACCCCAGTCTCTCAATCAGCTCATCCACCCTGGGCATTGGATAAAGGTCAATCTTCGACACTTCATTTCGTTTTCGGAAATCGTTACGGAAGCGTAACGATCCGTCTGGTTTTGTAATCAGTACGATGGGGCTAGCCCACTCCGTCATTTCTCAATGACGCCTAACTGGAGCATCTGTTTTGCCTCAGCCGTGATGGCTTGCCTCCGGGCTTCGGGTACCCGGTACGGTCTCATTCGCACCCTTACCCCAGGTTCGGTGACAATGTCATGTTGGAGAACTGTAGTCCTACCCGGTAGCTCTGAGAACACGTCGGTATTCTGCTGCACCAGTGAGCGAGCCGCCCGTCGCTGCTGTTTAGTGAGAGCATCACTTATCCTGACCTCTCCCCCGGACGCATCCCTGGCTGAAGGTAGAGAACTCTCTGGTGATATGCCCGGAGTGATGTCTGTAACTAACCACTCTCGATCTTTCCAAGGTTTTCGCAGGTTTACATGATAAAGCTGCTCCCGTTTCCTCCTTCCGGGCTGATACACCTGTAATTTATCTCCCCCACCTTTTCTCGAACCTCATATGGCCCTTGCCACTTGGCCATGAGCTTACTCTCGGCTGTGGGTACAAGTACTAACACCCAATCGCCCTTGTTAAAAGACCTGACTCTGGCTATTTTAATATATGTGCACCTCTGGGCTGCCTGGGCATCTAAAAAATGTTCTTTCACGATGGGCATGACCGCCGCGATCCGGTCCTGCATGCTAGCCACGTGTTCAGTTATACTCCTATGTGGAGTCGGCTCTTGTTCCCACGTCTCTTTGGCTACGTCCAACAGACCTCTAGGGTGTCTGCCGTACAATAACTGAAAGGGAGAGAACCCTGTGGAAGCCTGGGGTACCTCACGGATGGCGAACATCAAATAGGGTAGCAACATGTCCCAATCCCTTCCGTCCTTAGAAACCACCTTTTTTAACATGAACTTGAGGGTTTTATTGAACCGTTCTACTAGCCCGTCGGTTTGAGGTTGGTACACCGAGGTGCGCAGTTGTTTAATTTTTAGCAGTTTGCACAGTTCCCTTGTCATTTTGGACATAAAAGGGGTCCCCTGATCCATCAGGATCTCCTTAGGTAGTCCAAGGCGACAGAACATAGCAAACAGCTCCTGTGCAATTTGTTATGCCGAGGTGTGGCATAGCGGTATAGCCTCCGGGCACCGGGTGGCACAGTCAACGACCACCAGTATATGTTGGTGGCCACGAGCGGATTTTACAATGGACCCTACCAAGTACATTGCAATCCGTTCAAAAGGTACCTCTATTACTGGCAGGGGTACCAATGAGCTACGGAAACTTGTGGTGGGTGTGGTCAACTGACATTCAGGGCAGGATTCACAGTACTTTTGGACCTCCGCGTAAATCCCCAGCCAAAAGAACCGCTGCAAGATACGCTCTTACGTCTTTTTAACCCCCAATTGTCCACCCAGCTGGTGTGTGTGTGCCAACTGCAGACGGTACAACTGAGATACCACTAACTGTTCCACGACCTGGTCCCTGATTTTGTCTACCCTATAGAGCAACTCACTCTTGTCTACCATGCGTGTAAATACAGTATCTGCACGGGGCTGTTGAGCTACGCCATTTACCTCTAACACCCTTTCCCGCGAGTCAGAGTGGCATCCTGTAGCTGAACTGTCCCAAACGTGTCCCGGGACACTTCCAGCTCAGGGATCGATGGGGTCTCCTCGACCTCTCCTGCCAGCACCTCTAGGGGAAACCTATCGGGGTCACACTCTGTCCCTAGGTTGGATACCACTACGGCAGGTACCCCTGAATCAGGTTCGTCGGGTACAGCGCCTGTAATACATTTTATCGGGGGAGAGTGGATTTTGTTTTTCCACAGAGTCCAGAACAGGGGCAAGTCTCTTTCCAACACAGTCCCATAGGGAAGAGTTTTTACCACCCCCACCACATGTTTTATGTCTCCACTTGGCTTGGATAAAACTACCTGTGGTTGGGTACTCTCGGAGGTCCCCATGGATGCACACAACCCCCGACAGTCCGTCCACTGACGTTGTCTCCTGCCACCATCGACCCATGTACCAAAGTCACTAGGCTCCCCGAATCTAGGAGGGCCTCTGTGGGGTACCCATTAACCAGTACCTGGCACAGTTGGGGTTCATTGTCAGGGGGGTCGGCGCTCGCAGTGCAGACAGTCTGGGCGTACATTGAGACCCGGTGGATAATCCCGCAGTCCATGGGTTCCGTAGTTAGGGGGCAGTTAGCAACCACATGTCCCTTCCCCTGACACCGTCAGCACCTAATGGTGGAAGTACTGTTAGGTCTTCTGACTGTTTGGGAGGGAACAGGTCTCCTGCGACTCTCATTTCGGGGTACCCCTTCAGCACGGGTACGGTGCTGACTGTCCTCAGCAGAGGGGCGCGACCCCTTTCCAGGTTCCTGAGTTGGCAGGGATCGGCGTGACAGCCGCGAGGGGGCAGAGTCCTGGATAAAGTCCTGAATGGCCGAGTAGCGCTCGATCAGGCTGACCACCTGGTCGAGTGTGCTGGAGTCCCCTTGCCCCAGCCAACTTTGGATAGCGGCTGGCAGAGTCCTCACCAGCCGGTCAACCACCACCCTCTCCACCATCTGGGCTGGAGACAAAGTCTCAGGCTGGAGCAACCTCTTTACCAGCTGCAGGAGGTCATAAGCCTGAGACCGGGCGTGTCGGGTCTCCACATAAGCCTATGAAAATACATGCTGAGCCCTCACGTATGTATTGACTCCCAGTCGGGCAAGGATCTCACCTTTCAGTCTCTGGTCGTCCTGGGCGTCCTCCCGACTGAGGTCGAAGAAGGCCTTTTGGGCATCGCCGACCAGAAACTGAGCCACCACTTCTGCCCACTGGCCATCCGGTAGGTTTTCCCGCTCCTCTGTGCGCTCATAAATGGTCAGGAAGGCTTCCACATCGTCCTCCGGTCCCATCTTCCTCAACGCTGAGCGAACCTTGTCCCTGGCCTCGCGACGTTCCGGGGCTGGTGCCGTCGGCGTCTCCCACAGGGCAGCAATCTGTTGCAGCAACAGTTCTTTGGTTTTTGCTGCTGCTGGTACAGTAGCTGCTGCTGCTGATTATGCTGCTGTTCCAGCTCCTACCTCTGAGACTGCAGCTGCTGCTGCTGGGTAAGTACCAGCTGCTTTAACAGCTCCTCCATTTTGTCCACGGGGTGGGGCTGAAAGGTGGCCGGCCGGATTGTGGTCATGCAGCGGCCAGTGGGGTATGCCTCAGTCACTATGCCAGCATTCTCCACCAAGCTGTAAGGCAGCGGTGTTCACACCGTGCAGTAACTGAGGCAGTGACCCAAGCAAGTCCAATATAAACAGCTTTATTCAGCAACTCACCGGTAAACAGAAAAGTCCTCTGGGATAACACAAGTCCTTAAACAACGGTTGCCATAGGCAACGGCCGCGCCGGGCCACTCAGAGCCTGACAGGTGCAGAGCCTTCCCAGGCGTGGGTTCAGCCACACTCAATCCTGATGAGCTTTCCTGCTATGCTCCTAGCAGGTTCCAACATAGAACCACACTAATCCTTAGTGCAGGGTTTTTAAAGGACCTGTGGCAAGAGCCACTGGAAAACCCGGCTTGGAGGGAGGAGGCCGCCCCACTGCCTTCCTGTAGCCTCCCCCAAGAAATGAAGGCCCTGCCGGGTTTTACTTAATCTGCCTTAGCCAGATAGCCTGACCAGGTCAATGCTCACCTTCATTCCTGCATTGCAGCCGGAGGTGAGCGTGTGACTGCAATGCACTCCAATGGATTTAATAGGTCTCTGTACACATTCTGGGGGATATATCACATCCCTCGTATACAATCCCAGTCACTGCATCATATTGGTTTCAGAAATATTTAAAAGATCACAGAATCATGTCATAGTAGCTTGACAAAGAACGGTGGTTGGCATTGGAAACGCGTTGCTATGTGAATCCCCATGTACCTTGTGACCTCATCAGATTTTAAAATGATGTAATAACAACTTGGAATTTTTTAATACAACGTTTTTGGAGATGGAATTTTTCATTTCTTTTCTTGCAATACATTGTGCAGACTGCCGGTTGGGAGCTCTTATGACAGGAACTGCCCAAACCCGACCAGCTGATCACCCACTACCAGGATGTAATGGAATAACGCCAGGGGGCGCCAGAGAGCAGCATTCATAAAAGTAAAAGCTTGGTAACTTTTGAATGAAGCATAATTTTGAATCACTGTAAATTACAAAACTATTTATTTCCACCTTTTCTGGTTGGTTAACTGTATTCTTTATGGTGGCACAACCGCTTTAATTGTTTACCCTTAATGCTATGTACTGTATATAGCTAGAAAATATTAGTGTCTGCTATGTATGGGGCAATGCTGCGTTTAGGAGAAATTACATAATAAATTGTGCAGGCTAAAATTTGGGTCTAAAGTAACATATTAGCTAAATGGAATTTGACTTAATGGCATTTTTAATTCTTTCATTCCATTTTGCATTAATTAACCCCTTTATGGACTTGGACATATCCATACACCCAGGTCCCTGGTACTTAAAGGGGTTGTCCACTACTATGTAAAATATGGCAAAGCATTTTTATGTTGAAAAGCTGCTTCTTTGTAATTGCCTCCCTCTTCCTTTTCTGCCTGTGAGTGGCGCTATGACTGACCGCTCACAGGCATCACTTAACCCCCGGCTGCAGCCGGCACTGACATCCGCTGATGTCACGACAAGTCCAGACTGCTGCCGGGGATCTCTCTCTTCCGCGTTCCATGGTGGCTGCTGGGTTGTGTGCGGGGTTATCCCCTCAAGTCATACCCAGCATCCACCGCATGCTATCCCTCTCCCCATTCATTGGGAAAACGCGCGGTGGATGCTGGGTGTGACACGGTGGGGTAACCCCGCCTTCAACCCAGAAGCCACCACGGGGACCCCAGCGCTGAGTCACGCCTCAATAAACGGGACGTCAGCGGGGGTTCACGTGCTGCCTGTGAGCGGCCAGTGATAGCGCCGCTCACTGACAGAGGAAGGTAATTATAAAGAAGTTGCTTTTCATTATAAAAACGCTTTGGCATATTTTAAATATTAGTGTACAACCCCTTAAAAGCGCACCTCAGCATAAATCTACCATTAGGTGTAAGAGGACAATGCTGCCAGTTCCCTTTCATCTTGTTTCTGCCGGACATAACGTTTCACAATTACGCTACTTGGAGTCTATTCCTTTGAAAAGGCGAGGTGGCAACAGAATACACAGATTGAAGGAGAGGCAGGCATATGGCCTCAATCCAGAGTATGAACTGTCTTATTGATTAACATATTCCTTTGTTTCCTCTGTGTTATTTAACCAGTGGATTAGCGATATCTGTTGACATAATTTTACTGTTAAATACATACAGTACAGACCAAAAGTTTGGATACACCTCATTTAAAGATTTTTCTGTATTTTCATGACTATGAAAATTGTACATTCACACTGAAGGCATCAAAACTATGAATTAACACATGTGGAATTATATACTTAACAAAAAAGTGTGAAGCAACTGAAAATATGTCTTATATTCTAGGTTCTTCAAAGTAGCCACTTTTTGCTTTGATGACTGCTTTGCACACTCTTGGCATTCTCTTGATGACCTTCAAGTGGTAGTCACCGGAAATGGTCTTCCAACAATCTTGAAGGAGTTCCCAGAGATGCTTAGCACTTGTTGGCCCTTTTGCCTTCACTCTGCGGTCCAGCTCACCCCAAACCATCTTGATTGGGTTCAGGTCTGGTGACTGTGGAGGCCAGGTCATCTGGCGTAGCACCCCTTCACTCTCCTTATTGGTCAAATAGCCCTTACACAGCCTGGAGGTGTGTTTGGGGTCATTATCCTGTTGAAAAATAAATGATGGTCCAACTAAACGCAAACTGGATGGAATAGCATGCCCCTGAAAGATGCTGTGGTAGCCATGCTGGTTCAGTATGCCTTCAATTTTGAATAAATCCCCAACAGTGTCACCAACAAAGCACCCCCACACCATCACACCTCCTCCTCCATAATTCACGGTGGGAACCAGGCATGTAGAGTCCATCCGTTCACCTTTCCTGCGTCGCACAAAGACACAGTGGTTGGAACCTAAGATCTCAAATTGCACTCATCAGACCAAAGCACAGATTTCCACTGGTCTAATGTCCATTCCTTATGTTCTTTAGCCCAAACAAGTCTCTTCTGCTTGTTGCCTGTCCTTATCAGTGGTTTCCTAGCAGCTATTTTACCATGAAGGCCTGCTGCACAAAGTCTTCTCTTAACACTTGTTGTAGAGATGTGTCTGCTGCTAGAACTCTGTGTGGCATTGTCCTGGTCTCTAATCTGAGCTGCTGTTAACCTGCGATTTCTGAGGCTGATGACTCGGATAAACTTATCCTCAGAAGCAGAGGTGACTCTTGGTCTTCCTTTCCTGGGGCGGTCCTCATGTGAGCCAGTTTCTTTGTAGCGCTTGATGGTTTTTGTAACTGCACTTGGGGACACTTTCAAAGTTTTCCCAATTTTTCGCACTGACTGACCTTCAATTCTTAAAGTAATGATGGCCACTCATTTTTCTTTATTTGGCTGCTTTTTTCTTGCCATAATACAAATTCTAACAGTCTATTCAGTAGGACTGTCAGCTGTGTATCCACCTGACTTCTGCACAACACAACTGATGGTCCGAACCCCATTTATAAGGCAATCCCACTTATTAAACCTGACAGGGCACACCTGTGAAGTGAAAACCATTTCCGGTGACTACCTCTTGAAGCTCATCAAGAGAATGCCAAGAGTGTGCAAAGCAGTCATCAAAGCAAAAGGTGGCTACTTTGAAGAACCTAGAATATAAGACATATTTTCAGTTGTTTCACACTTTTTTGTTAAGTATATAATTCCACATGTGTTAATTCATAGTTTTGATGCCTTCAGTGTGAATGTACAATTTTCATAGTCATGAAAATACAGAAAAATCTTTAAATGAGAAGGTGTGTCCAAACTTTTGGTCTGTACTGTAATTTTATGTGTTTCCTACATATATATCCTAATTGTTTTTTTCCCCCTTTTGTCTCCCTTTAGGTCATTTGAACGCTTCACCAGGTATAAAAAAAAACTTACTTTTGGCTCTTACTTTTCTTGTCTATGTTTGCCATCCCATTTCCCCTTTTCTGTATTCTTTCTTTTTCTTTGTTTTATCCTTCTGACTCATTCTACACATCTACCATGCCCTATTTCTTTAATTATGTTGTTCGCGTGTGCGCCGTTTAACCTTGAGTGCTAGATTCATGGTGCTCTTCTTTCAAGTCCTGCTCTATGGTACCATGTTCCCTATGCTCAGACTTTTGAGTAAAATGGTGCTCGCGTGTGCACAGTAGCATCTCTCGGCAACCAAAAGATGCTACTGCACATGCGCGGGCATCCATGTTGGGGATGTAAATTTCACATGGGCAGAGAAATTACACAGGCAGTATGTAAAAGAGTAGGCAGGTCACTGAAAAGACAGTGACCTGTCAGAGGAAAGAGATAGGAATACATGAATACAGAAGCTGAGCACCAGAGCACATACATATCATTATGGCAGCAGAACTGAAACTAAAGATGATAAAAGAACCACTGGACGTATTACAACATCCAAGGTATCATTTTACTCAGTTTAACGGCGCCCACCTGACAGTGTATGTAGTTTTCTAAGCACAATCCTGCTGACAGGTTCACTTTAACAAACTTGGACGTATGGATACCTCATGGCGATAGACATCGATCGGAGCATTTAGAGAGCTTGTATAGGGAGGAAGCCCTCTCTGCCCTTGGATTGGCGCCCCAAAAATCAGAATAGAAAGCGATCAAAAAATGTCATGTGCCTGAGAATGATACCAATAAAATGTCAACTCGTTCCGTAAAACAAGCCCTCACATGACGCTGTTGGACAAAATCTGGAAAAATTATAGCTCTCAAAATATAGTGATGCCAAAAAAAAAGCGTCTTTTAGTGTGTGACAGCTGTCAAACAAAAAGAAAACGATTAAACCTACAATAATCTCCAAGAGGAATATTCTGTCCCCATGGCTGTGCTGTAAATATAGGGTGCTGTGTCTTCACCTTTACTTACAAGGGAGATGGACACAGATAGCTTTAACTCGGCTGCAGGCAGGCACGTTGTAAAGAATTCAGAAGAAGCTTTATTTATCTTGAGAAATCTTGTAAGAATGCATGCATCAACAGCAAGTAAAAATAACTTTTCCTGAGACAGGCTGTAAGCACATGAGCTCCTAATTGTTGCAAGATTGAGAATTAGGAAAGGCTGGAAGAAGAAGGGAGGGGCTAGCTACATCACAGTCACATAAGAGGGAGACAGGGAGAGAGAAGGGACAAACTTCAAGGAAGGTGAACCTTGCAGCAATGCAATCAAACAGTAATACACAGCAACTGTAAAAAGTTCAGTGTATAGTCAGCAAATTTCCCATTCATGGGACGTAACACTCCCCGTCTGAAATCTTTAGATTTTAATGATTCGTTTAATGTGATGTTTTCTGGGAATGTCATGGTAGACCTGAAAGACAAAAGAAAATACACAAGCAAACAACAATAACAGTAATAGTTGTAGTCCAATTTTCCATTGAAGTCTTCAACAGCCGGATAATCCGAGTCCAAAACAGAAACCCATCTTCGGATTGGGGAAGCCGCAATGTGCAAACACTTCCACCAACCTAAGAATCCACTGGGAAAAGTTCAAATGTCCCAACACAGCTGGAAGTATATGGCGGTAGGCTCTCCGTCGTAAGCTGTGTCCTGAAGCAGTGTCTTTCATGTGATGACCTCCTTTTGTAAAAGGAGTAGAAGTTCAGTGACTGGACGAAAGAAAACGCGAGATGACCTTGCCTTCTACCTTACAAGTCTTTCCATCATTGCTTGGTGTAACCTTGGTGATAAGACCCATTGGCCAGTCATTGCGATGAGCTTCTTTATCTTTAAGGAGGATGAGGTCTCCCTCTTGGAGGTTAGGTTTTGCAGTCTGCCATTTGTGACTGGTTTGAAGTAAGTGCAGGTATTCAGCCTTCCAGCGGTGCCAAAAGACATTAGAAAAGTGTTGTACCTGTTTCCACTGACACCTGTAAATGTCTCTGTCCACAAACTTCCCTGGAGGGATTTCAGCATCTCCAACCTTCTGAGTAAGAAGTGTGGCAGGAGTAAGAATCATTGGAGCTTTGGGGTCCGATGATAATGGTACCAATGGTCTTGCATTTATCACAGCAGACACTTCAGCAAGGAAGGTAACCAGGACTTCATGGGTGAGAGGTAGCTTATGATCCAGCAACATCGAATCAAGGATTCCTCGAGCAATGCCAATCATGCGTTCCCAGGATCCTCCCATATGCGATGAATGAGGAGGGTTGAACACCCAAGTGCACCCATTGTCAGTCTAGAAGTTGTCTAACTGTAGTTCCTTGCACGCTCCCACAAAGTTAGTGCCACAGTCAGATCTGAGCTATTTGGCTGGTCCCCAGATAGAAAAGAATCTTCTGAGAGCATTTATGAAGCAAGAGGAATCCATGGATTCAATTACCTCAATGTGAACTGCTTGGATGCTAAGACAGGTGAAAAGCACAGCCCACCACTTACTTTTTGCGGCTCCACCACGGGTCCTTCTTGTAACAACCGACCATGGTCCAAAAACATCTACTCCGACATATGTGCATGGCTGGTCTGTGTTTAGCTGATCTGCTGGGAGATTTGCCATCTGTAGATGTTAGTGTTTTCTTCTTACTTTTTCTCACATAAAGCATTTATGGAGCTCTGAGGAGACACATCTCTTCATCCCCACGATCCAGAGGCCAGCGGACCTTATGATGCCTTCGGTAAACTGTCTGCCTTGGTGCTGCACTTTTTCATGATGGTGATGGAACAATAGCGTAGCATTGTAGTGCCGACCCGGAATGATGATACGATTCTGCTCCTTATTACATAGATCAGACTTCTCTATATGACCATCCACCTTTAACAGTCCGTAATGATCGACCACTGGGTTCAATTCAAGCAGTAAACTGTTCTTGGACAGGCTGGTACCCTTTTGTGATACTGTCGATCTCGTGACCATATTCTTGTTGCACTCACCGCTGAATTGCTCGGCATGTCTGATGTCAGCAACAGTAGGGAATCCTCTACACATGTGCCAGCCACAACACTGATGATTTGTCACTGGCAAAGGAATGAGCGATGTGAACAAGACGAGCTATGGCCCGCACAACAGCTGACCATTTTGAGAAGCTTTCAAAGCAGTGAGATCTTAGTTTTGATTTTGGCATCACAGAAGTGTAGCGAGTAGAGGTGATTGGTCTGATCTCTTTTTCAGACTCCGGTTCCACCAGCTTATAAGTGTTGTTGATGTCCTTTGAACTATAATCCTTATATAAGAGACTTGGAGGTGACAGCCACATGTTGTCATTGAGCTTAGACGCGGCTGTGAATCTTGTCCCTCGGTCAGCTGGGTTCAGGTCAGTAGAGACGTAGTGCCAGTATTCAGGGATAGAAAAGCTTCTGATACGCTCTACTCTATTGCTGATGTAGACGTAAAATTGTTTTTTTGGTTGTAAATGTAACCAAGTACCGCTCTACTGTCTGTGTAGAATGTAAATGAATCAATCACAATGTCCATTTCATCCTTTATAGCTTCAGCTAATTCCACTGCCTGTACGGCAGCACAAAGTTTGAGTATTGGTACAGAGTGAGACGGTTTCAGTGTTAGTTTTGCCTTGCCAAGGATGAATCCACAATGTACCTTGTTGTTGCTTTCTGAGGTTTTCAGGTAGGCTACTGCAGCTATGGCCTCTGTAGATGCGTCGGAGAAAATGTGGATTTCTCTCCTGGTGGAGGCTGAAAGGGTGCTTAGGGAATAACTGCGTGAGACTTGGACATGCTCTAAGACCTTCAGAGACTTCTTCCATATCTCCCACCTTTGTTGTTTCTGGGATGGTAGCGGAGTGTCCCAATCCATGCTCTCGGGGGTCAACTGTCTCAACAGTATATTGCAGTGATGGCAAACCTTTTACAGACCGAGTGCCCAAACTGCAACCCAAAACCCACTTATTTATCGTAAAGTGCCAATATGGCAAATTAACCCGAATACTGAGGATTTAGTTTAGGAAAAACAACTCGTACAGAGAGCTGGTGAGGGCAGCATAGAGCAGCCACAGAAAGGAGCAGGGTATGAGACTGCAGAAATAAAGAATGTGCTCACTCCCATCTTGGTATATGCCAAAATCCATGTATATATGTTGCCCCCCCCCACCAATCCATGTATATATGCTTCCTCCCCCCCACCAATCCATGTATACACAGTGGTGGCCAAAAGTATTGGCACCCCTGCAATTCTGTCAGATAATACTCAGTTTCTTCCTGAAAATGATTGCAATCACAAATTCTTTGGTATTACTCTCTTCATTTAATTTGCTTGCAAGGAAAAAACACAAAAGAGAATGAAGCAAAAATCAAATAATTGATCATTTCACACAAAACTCCAAAAATGGGCCAGACAAAAGTATTGGCACCCTCAGCCTAATACTTGGTTGCACAACCTTTAGCCAAAATAACTGCGAACAACCGCTTCCGGTAACCATCAATGAGTTTCTTACAATGCTCTGCTGGAATTGTAGACCATTCTTCTTTGGCAAACTGCTCCAGGTCCCTGATATTTGAAGGGTGCCTTCTCCAAACTGCCATTTTGAGATCTCTCCACAGGTGTTCTATGGGATTCAGGTATGGACTCATTGCTGGCCACATTAGAAGTCTCCAGTGCTTTCTCTCAAACCATTTTATAGTGCTTTTGGAAGTGTGTTTTGGGTCATTGTCCAGCTGGAAGACCCATGACCTCTGAGTGAGACCCAGCTTTCTCACACTGGGCCCTACATTATGCTGCAGAATTTGTTGGTAGTCTTCAGACTTCATAATGCCATGCACACGGTCAAGCAGTCCAGTGACAGAGGCAGCAAAGCAACCCCAAAACATCAGGGAACCTCCGCCATGTTTGACTGTAGGGACCGTGTTCTTTTCTTGAAAGCCTCTTTTTTTTTCCTGTACACTCTATGTTGATGCTTTTTCCCAAAAAGCTCTACTTTTGTCTCATCTGACCAGAGAACATTCTTCCAAAACGTTTTAGGCTTTCTCAGGTAAGTTTTGGCACACTCCAGCCTGGCTTTTTTATGTCTCGGGGTAAGAAGTGCGGTCTTCCTGGGTATCCTACCATACAGTCCCTTTTCATTCAGACGCTGAGTGATAGTACGGGTTGACACTGTTGTACCCTCGGACTGCAGGGCAGCTTGAACTTGTTTGGATTTTAGTCGAGGTTCTTTATCCACCATCCGCACAATCTTGCGTTGAAATCTCTCGTCAATTTTTCTTTTCCGTCCACATCTAGGGAGGTTAGCTACAGTGCCATGGGCTTTAAACTTCTTGATGACACTGCGCATGGAAGACACAGGAACATTCAGGTCTTTGGAGATGGACTTGTAGCCTTGAGATTGCTCATGCTTTCTCACAATTTGGTTTCTCAAGTCCTCAGACAGTTCTTTGGTCTTCTTTCTTTTCTCCATGCCCAATGTGGTACACACAAGGACACAGGACAGAGGTTGAGTCAACTTTAATCCATGTTAACTGGCTGCAAGTGTGATTTAGTTATTGCCAACACCTGTTAGGTGCCATAGGTAAGTTACAGGTGCTGTTAATTACACGAATTAGAGAAGAATCACATGATTTTTCAAAGGGTGCCAATACTTTTGTCCACCCCCATTTATAGGTTTGGTGAGGAATTATATCCAATTTGGCTTTAGGACAATTCTTTTTGTGTTTTTTTCATTGAAGACAAATTAAATGAAGAGAATAATACCAAAGAATTTGTGATTGCAATCATTTTCAGGAAGAAACTGAGTATTATCTGACAGAATTGCAGGGGTGCCAATACTTTTGGCCAGCATTGTATGAAGTCAGCACTCCATTTTTTTCATTATATTTATATAATTGAATATGAATTTCTTCTAAATGTGATCCTTGAAATTAATGTAAATAGGGTATAATGATATTTACATGAAATTATTTTCAAGATACCCAATTAATTTCTCTGTCAATTTCTTAATAGAATGAAAACCTACAAGCTGGCCATAAAGAATATATATATGGTCAGTAATCCCTAGAAAACTGAAAAAACTGATAAATAGCCTATTTTGGGGAAAAGGGGTGGTTATGTGGGAGAGAATAATCGCCCTAGTAGTCTATATCCCAATCCACGTGTTAGTGGACCCCAGAAGGACAAAAGAGGGATTTAATTCCAAAAATATCAATTTTATTAGAAATTTTAAAAATTACATCATAATTCACAATATAAGAGAAGGGAAGAAGAAGAGGTGGTAGGTAAACCATAGGGGCAGGTTTTAAGGAATAAAATCCTGCCAGGAGACTAATATCCCTAAACCAGCATAGAAGGTAAGCCAGGTACGCGTACTAGCTGCTATTTAAAAGATAATGGAAGGATCATATCAATCTATGTCCACACTAGTAATAACAGTGAGGTATAAAGCATGGTATACAAGATAATAATATTGATATGTGGGCATATGGCAGCATATATCAGATCATATAGCAGTGATATATGGGTAAGAGCATTAAACAAATAGCATTAGATAGATAGCATAAAACATGTACACCGGTGATACATAAGTGTAAATAGATCGATAGTGCTATTGATATAGTATTACTGTCTAGTCTGGAGCTGTCTAGTCTGGAGCTGCGGCTCTATAGAAAATCAATTACCTTGTGCCATATGAGAAGTGATAAAGCAGCGTGTCCTGGAGAGCTGGGGGGGATGTGGAGCTCACTTCTCATATGGCACAAGGTAATTGATTTTCTATAGAGCCGCAGCTCCAGACTAGACAGCTCCAGACTAGACAGTAATACTATATCAATAGCACTATCGATCTATTTACACTTATGTATCACCGGTGTACATGTTTTATGCTATCTATCTAATGCTATTTGTTTAATGCTCTTACCCATATATCACTGCTATATGATCTGATATATGCTGCCATATGCCCACATATCAATATTATTATCTTGTATACCATGCTTTATACCTCACTGTTATTACTAGTGTGGACATAGATTGATATGATCCTTCCATTATCTTTTAAATAGCAGCTAGTACGCGTACCTGGCTTACCTTCTATGCTGGTTTAGGGATATTAGTCTCCTGGCAGGATTTTATTCCTTAAAACCTGCCCCTATGGTTTACCTACCACCTCTTCTTCTTCCCTTCTCTTATATTGTGAATTATGATGTAATTTTTAAAATTTCTAATAAAATTGATATTTTTGGAATTAAATCCCTCTTTTGTCCTTCTGGGGTCCACTAACACGTGGATTGGGATATAGACTACTAGGGCGATTATTATCTCCCACATAACCACCCCTTTTCCCCAAAATAGGCTATTTATCAGTTTTTTCAATTTCTTAATAGAAGAGGTATAGTAACGCTCATGATGGTGTCATCAGCACTGGCTATATTGGAGTATTCGAAGCAGCGCAACACGGCACAAACGTCCTTCATGGAAGCCCATTCATTGGTGGTTAAGTGGTGTTGTTCTTCACAGCATCCCACCCCCGTGCGTGCTGCAGCTGAAACTCCACCATTGCCTGCTGCTGCTCACACAGTCTCTCCAGCATATGTAAGGTGCAGTTCCATCTTGGCACATTGCATATGAGGCAGTGAGTGTGAAGGTAGAAGTGATGCTGCAGCGCAGGCAGGTCGGCAGCCGCAGGGTGAGAACGCCAAAAGCATGCACATGCTGCCCTCACTTTCAGCAGCACCTCTGACATATGTGGGTCATTTTTAAGGAAGCTCTACACCACCAAATTCAGCACATGCGCCAGGCAAGGGATGTGAATCAAACCAGCTAGGCCCAGAGCTGCTAGAGTTTAGAAGAGAGTTTTCTTTTATTTCAAACATGTTTTCTGATGTCTCCTGTTGCTGTTTTATTTGTGCCATTTTCATCCTTTAAAAATCTGTTCATCTCTCAGAGGAAGTGACCATCCCTTCCCTTTTTTGTCACCCCTCTATCTACAGCCCACCTGGATTTACCACCTACTGTACAGTAAGTGTTTTACAATTTGTAGATATTTTTTAACTAAAAGTAGCAGCCTAGTAAAACTTTTTTTTTTAATTAATTCGGTCACTTGTCCACCAGACTACATCATTTTGCTAGTATTAATTTATTAAGTTGTTCTCATAGAGACTCCTTCAGAATTACATGTCTTTGTCTTTCCTGAGGAGGGTCACAAGAAATGAGTGCATTTGATTGAATTGCATGGTCTGTACCACACAAGATCTACACTGTGAAAAGCAAAATGACCTATGACAGTTACTGATGAGAATAAGACTGCTCCTGGCACACATGTATGAAGAAGATAAAGACAGTTTAGCCATCCTCACTAAATAGTTGTAATCTAATCATGTATTGGTGGTGGCAAATTCTGACAGGTTAAGCTGGAGAGCATAGAGGGCTTTATGGGGGAGTAGTTGGGGCAATTAGTCTTGGTTTCATCTCTCCACGTCTTGGCTGGTGCCATTCAGCCTCACTTCATTCACTTTCAGTATATATAACCCATGAGGTATAGTAGACAATGCGTTGGAATAAGCTGGTTTATGTCCTCAGTCATGCGCTTACATAGCACGGTGCCTAAAAATGAGCCTCTGTTCTGCACTTTTAATCATATTTGTCTATTGGAGAAAACACTACTTTAGTGGTGCACAGTCTCAGCTGTATTATTGTCTTCTAATACTTTATTGACATGGATTACATACAGTACAGACCAAAAGTTTGGACACACCTTCTCATTTAAAGATTTTTCTGTATTTTCATGACTATGAAAATTGTACATTCACACTGAAGGCATCAAGACTATGAGTTAACACATGTGGAATTATATACTTAACAAAAAAGTGTGAAACAACTGAAAATATGTCTTATATTCTAGGTTCTTCAAAGTAGCCACCTTTTGCTTTGATGACTGCTTTGCACACTCTTGGCATTCTCTTGATGAGCTTCAAGAGGTAGTCACCAGAAATGGTCTTCCAACAATCTTGAAGGAGTTCCCAAAGATGCTTAGCACTTGTTGGCCCTTTTGCCTTCACTCTGCGGTCCAGCTCACCCCAAACCATCTCGATTGGGTTCAGGTCTGGTGACTGTGGAGGCCAGGTCATCTGGCGTAGCACCCCATCACTCTCCTTATTGGTCAAATAGCCCTTACACAGCCTGGAGGTGTGTTTGGGGTCATTGTCCTGTTGAAAAATAAATGATGGTCCAACTAAATCCAAACTGGATGGAATAGCATGCCGCTGCAAGATGCTGTGGTAGCCATGCTGGTTCAGTATGCCTTCAATTTTGAATAAATGCCCAACAGTGTCACCAGCAAAGCACCCCCACACCATCACACCTCCTACTCCATGCTTCACGGTGGGAACCAGGCATGTAGAGTCCATCCATTCACCTTTTCTGCGTCGCACAAAGACACGGTGGTTGGAACCAAAGATCTCAAATTTGGACTCATCAGACCAAAGCACAGATTTCCACTGGTCTAATGTCCATTCTTTGTGTTCTTTAGCTCAAACAAGTCTCTTCTGCTTGTTGCCTGTCCTTAGCAGTGGTTTCCTAGCAGCTATTTTACCATGAAGGCCTGCTGCACAAAGTCTCCTCTTAACAGTTGTTGAAGAGATGTGTCTGCTGCTAGAACTCTGTGTACCATTGACCTGGTCTCTAATCTGAGCTGCTGTTAACCTGCGATTTCTGAGGCTGGTGACTCGGATAAACTTATCCTCAGAAGCAGAGGTGACTCTTGGTCTTCCTTTCCTGGGGTGCTCCTCATGTGAGCCAGTTTCCTTGTAGCGCTTGATGGTTTTTGCAACTGCACTTGGGGACACTTTCAAAGTTTGCCCATTTTTTTGGACTGACTGACCTTCATTTCTTAAAGTAATGATGGCCACTCGTTTTTCTTTACTTAGCTGCTTTTTTCTTGCCATAATACAAATTCTAACAGTCTATTCAGTAGGACTATCAGCTGTGTATCCACCTGACTTCTGCACAACACAACTGATGGTCCCAACCCCATTTATAAGGCAAGAAATCCCACTTATTAAACCTGACAGGGCACACCTGTGAAGTAAAAACCATTTCTGGTGACTACCTCTTGAAGCTCATCAAGAGAATGCCAAGAGTGTGCAAAGCAGTCATCAAAGCAAAAGGTGGCTACTTTGAAGAACCTAGAATATAAGACATATTTTCAGTTGTTTCACACTTTTTTGTTAAGTATATAATTCCACATGTGTTAATTCATAGTTTTGATGCCTTCAGTGTGAATGTACAATTTCCATAGTCAAGAAAATACAGAAAAATATTTAAATGAGGTGTATCCAAACCTTTGGTCTGTACTGTATGTGGAAATGAAAGCACTCATATTGAATGGCATAATACCTTTCCATGTAGTTAGTTAAATTACTAATATTTTTTCCTAATGTAGTATGTGTTGTTGCAAATACTTTATTTATAGAAGGTAAAACTAGTTTCTGCATTATATAGTGACACATTTTGTGCATATTTAGACACTACTTACTTCCTGACATGCTGGAGGATGACCCGGATCCTTATTTTGGGAATATGAACAGCTCTCCCGAATTGCCAGAACCATTCCTTATACCGCAGGTAAAATACTGTGTATGATAGTCTGTGTGACGCATTTTGAACTGTTTCAACACATAATTTAAATGTATTGGGTATGGGCATGACCAAGTGAAGCACTACATTGTTTCATCCTTCATGTTGATGTCTATATTTAAATTTACATTCTGCCAATATTTGTTGTGATAGATTGGTTCTATTCATGTTTCATTAAAAAGAAAGTCTGCCTAAGTGCTCCATGTTAGAAGATTTTCTCCTCTCTACATGACAGGTTAGGAAGCTGTTAGAAAAGACATCTCCGAACCGCAGGAGAGCGAGCTATAAAGAAGGTGAGATTGGAAGGACACAGAAAATATGACTGTCCATTTGATATAGCTTGAATACTAATATTCATCAAAGATGATTTTACTAAATAACACTTATTAAAGGGGTTTTCCATTTCAGAAAAGCCTGGTCTCCAGACGTAGTCCAGGATCGGACTGGGGAGTCTGGGGCCCACAGGGGTAATTGACTCTAGGTGCCCACCTACAGCAATATGCAAATATCTGTTATCCGCTATCCCTGTTATAGTGGAGCATTGACTGACGGCTCCGGCACATCTGCCGTGCATATACTATAACTGGGATGTACAATTACGATAGTATGCATTAAAGGGGTTCTTTGGTTAAAGCAAGTTATCACCGATCCATGGGCTCCACAGGATAGGTGATCACTTATTGATCGTTTTGGTCCGAACATTGGAAAAGCATCGGAAGCATGGGGAAGTTTTATCCCTGTCAGGACACTTATCCCCATTTTAAAATGCAGTGACAGATGGGATGTCTGACCGCAGCTCCATTCATTCTCTTGGGGGCTTCCAAAAAAAGAGCAGCGCTCGCAGCCACTGTGGGAATGATTGGATCAGTGATCGAGTCGCACATGAGCTCCAGTCTAATGGGGAGAAAAGCTTCACATTCTGCCGATTGTATGCCAGCAGTCAGGACCCGACCAATCAGTAACTTATCACTTATCCTGTGGAGAGGTGATTACTTGTTTTCACCAGAGACCCTTGTAAGTGTACCTCTGACGCTCTGGTACAACTCCTAAAATATATACTAAATTGGGTACAGTAGTTCAATGCAGTTTGTGGAAAATATTTTTTTCATAAGAATTTGGGAAAGTTATGAAATGTTCTATAAATGTCTGTCCTATTCCTGTTCTAAGGATCTAGACTTTTTTAAATTCATCACTTAAATATGAACCATGTATGAGGGAGTCGGAGTCGGAAAGATGGAAATTGAGGAATCAGAGTCTGGGTCGAAGGTTTGGCTTACCGACTCCACAGCCCTGCATATTACCGCCACTTACTGACCGAATAATACCACATACAAAGAACAAGTACGGCCACACCATGACCAGACCACATATTACCACCACAAAGTGACAATAATACCACATGCAAGGAAAAAATACTGCCACGCCATGACCGGACTACATATTACCACCACCACAAAGTGACCAAATACTACAATGCTGATCATGAATACAAACCACAATACTAACAACACTGTTATTACCACCAGCGACATTATACACAGGAGTTCTGTATATACACCGCGTGCAGAATTATTAGGCAAATGAGTATTTTGATCGCGAGATACTTTTTATACATGTTGCCCTACTCCAAGCTGCATAGGCTTGAGAGCCAACTACCAATTAAGTAAATCTGGTGATGTGCATCTCTGTAATGAGGAGGGGTGTTGACTAATGACATCAACACCCTATATAAGGTGTGCTTAATTATTAGGCAACTTCCTTTCCTTTGGCAAAATGGGTCAGAAGAGAGATTTGTTTGGCTCTGAAAAGTCCAAAATTGTGAGATGTCTTGCAGAGGGATGCAGCAGTCTTGAAATTTCCAAACTTTTGAAGCGTGATCACCGAACAATCAAGCGTTTCATGGCAAATAGCCAACAGGGTCGCAAGAAGCATGTTGGCCAAAAAAGGCGCAAAATAAGTGCCCATGAATTGAGGAAAATCAAGCGTGAAGCTGCCAAGATGCCATTCGCCACCAGTTTTGCCATATTTCAGCGCTGCAGCGTTACTGGAGTATCAAAAAGCACAAGGTGTGCGATACTCAGGGACATAGTCAAGGTAAGGGAGGCTGAAAAACGACCACCTTTGAACAAGAAACATAAGATAAAACTTCAAGAATGGGCCAAGAAATATCTTAAGACTGATTTTTCAAAGGTTTTATGGACTGATGAAATGAGAGTTACTCTTGATGGGCCAGATGGATGGGCCAGAGGCTGGATCAGTAAAGGGCAGAGAGCTCCACTCCGATTCAGACGCCAGCAAGGTGCAGGTGGGGTACTGGTATGGGCTGGTATCATCAAAGATGAACTTGTGGGACCTTTTCGGGTTGAGGATGGAGTGAAGCTCAACTCCCAGACCTACTGCCAGTTTCTGGAAGACAACTTCTTCACTTCAAGCAGTGGTACAGGAAGAAGTCGGTATCGTTGAAGAAAAACATGATTTTTATGCAGGACAATGCTCCATCACATGCATTCAACTACTCCACAGAGTGGCTGGCCAGTAAAGGTCTAAAAGAAGAAAAAATAATGACATGGCCCCATTGTTCACCTGATCTGAACCCCATAAAGAACCTGTGGTCCATTATAAAATGTGAGATGTACAGGGAAGGAAAAGAGTACACCTCTTGGAACAGTGTCTGGGAGGCTGTGGTGACTGCTGCACGCAATGTTGATCGACAACAGATCAAGCAACTGACAGAAACTATGGATGGAAGGCTGTTGAGTGTCATCATAAAGAAAGGTGGCTATATTGATCACTAATTTTTTTGTTTTTGCATGTCAGAAATGTTTATTTCTAAATTTTGTGCACTGATATTGGTTTACCTGGTGAAAATAAACAAGTGAGATGGGATTATATTTGTTTTTCATTTTTTCATTAAGTTGCCTAATAATTCTGCGCAGTAATAGTTACCTGCACAAACAGATATCCTCCTAAGATCTAAAAAAAAAAACACTCCAACTTCCAAAAATATTAAGCTTGGATATTTGAGTCTTTTGGGTTGATTGAGAAGATAGTTGTTGATCAATAATAAAAATAATCCTCTAAAATACAATTTGCCTAATAATTCTGCACACAGTGTAGTGTCAGTGTGCAGATAATATAGTGATCACTAGTGACATTATAAACAGGAGCTCTGTGTATAGTGTACAAATAATACAGTGATCACCAGTGACATTATACACAGGAGCTCTGTATATACTATATAGTGTAAGTGTTCATGTAATACACTGACTCACCAATGATGTCTCTAGGTGAAGTCCTTCATCTTCGCTTTTCTTCTTCATCTGGTACAGACCGCCATCACTTCTTCAAGTCATGAATCATCTCTGCAGAAAATAACACACAGTTATCAATAACTGATCTCTTCTAGAGCACATTCCCACTTTTTCCCCCCTGACTTCTACACTACACCAGTTGAAGAAAAAAAAGCGACATAGTGCCGCCCTGCACAGTAACAGGACCCCACTTTTGGTCCCTCCCATGGAAAACAGTTTCCTAAAAAGTAAATTATATTACAGAAGTAATAATGTTCATAATTGGAATCTAAAGTAATTATGTTCCCCACTCGCCACCATAAACAGTAATTAAGTCGCTTGCCCAGCCTGGCTCCCCCCCATATATCCCTTCTGTTCCCCATATGTCCAGCGTGGCCCCTTTATATTTATCCTAGCCCACGTGTATCGAGCCTGCGCCCCCCCCCCCATATATCCATCCTGGCCCCCATGTGTCGAGCCTGCCCCCCCCATATATCCATCCTGGCCTTCATGTGTCCAGCTGCCCCCCATATATCCATCCTGGCCTCTGTGTCCATTCCCCCCCCCATATATCCATCCTGGTCTCCATCTGTCCAGCCTGCCCCCCCATATATCCATCCTGGCCTCCATGTGTCCAGCCTGCCCCCCCATATATCCAACCTGCCCCCCCCCATATATCCATCCTGCCCCCCTTCCCATGTGTCCAGCCAAACCCCCCATCCTTACATGTTCAGCCAGGCCCCCCCTTATGTATCCAGCCAGCCCCCCCATTTATGTGTCCAGCCAGGCCCCCTCACCCATGTGTCCAGCCAGGCACCCCCTTATGTGTCCAGCAGGCTCCCCCTTATGTGTCCAGGCAGGCTCCCCCTTATGTGTCCAGCCAGGTTCCCTCCCCTCCCATGTGTCCAGCCAGGCTCCCCCCTTATGTGTCCAGCTAATCTCCCCCTTATGTGTCCAGCCAGCCACCCCTCCCATGTGTCCAGCCAGGCACCCCCTTGTGTGTCCAGCCAGGCTCCCTCATGTGTCCAGCCAGGCTCCTTCCTTATGTGTCCAGCCAGGCTCCTTCCTTATGTGTCCAGCCAGGCTCCCTCCTTATGTGTCCAGGCAGGCTCCCCCTCCCATGTGTCCAGCCAGGTCTCAGTTGTGTGTCCAGCCAGGCCCTCTTGTGTGTCCAGCCAGGCCCCCCCCCCTTGTGTGTCCAGCCAGGCTCCCCCTCGTGTGTCCAGCCAGGCCCACCTTGTGTGTCCAGCCAGGCCCCCCCCTTATGTGTCCAGGGAGGCTCCCCCTCCCATGTGTCCAGCCAGGCCCCCCCCTTGTGTGTCCAGCCAGGCCCCCCTTGTGTGTCCTGCCAGGTCTCCCCCCTTGTGTGTCCAGCCAGGCCCCCCCTTGTGTGTCCAGCCAGGCCCCCCCTTGTGTGTCCAGCCAGGCCCTCTTGTGTGTCCAGCCAGGCCCCCCCCCTTGTGTGTCCAGCCAGGCTCCCCCTCGTGTGTCCAGCCAGGCCCACCTTGTGTGTCCAGCCAGGCCCCCCCCTTATGTGTCCAGGGAGGCTCCCCCTCCCATGTGTCCAGCCAGGCCCCCCCCTTGTGTGTCCAGCCAGGCCCCCCTTGTGTGTCCTGCCAGGCCTCCCCCCTTGTGTGTCCAGCCAGGCCCCCCCTTGTGTGTCCAGCCAGGCCCCCCCTTGTGTGTCCAGCCAGGCCCCCCCTTGTGTGTCCAGCCAGGCCCCCCCCTTATGTGTCCAGGGAGGCTCCCCCTCCCATGTGTCCAGCCAGGCCCCCCCCTTGTGTGTCCAGCCAGGCCCTCCTTGTGTGTCCTGCCAGGCCTCCCCCCTTGTGTGTCCAGCCAGGCCCCCCCTTGTGTGTCCAGCCAGGCCCCCCCTTGTGTGTCCAGCCAGGCCCCCCCTTGTGTGTCCAGCCAGGCCCCCCCCCTTGTGTGTCCAGCCAGGCCCCCCCTTGTGTGTCCAGCCAGGCCCCCCCCCTTGTGTGTCCAGCCAGGCCCCCCCTTGTGTATCCAGCCAGGCCCCCATCCCATTCTGCATTCATTCACACACACAAAGATTCCTCTTAATATAATCAAAATATAAACCAATAACTCTAGTATTTTTCATCTTTGCAGGATACAACCAGGCTCTGTAGTGTTGGTTGGGGAAATAGGATGCTTGTCCCTGTAGTGTGTTCTTATACATAATAAGCCAGCATGGTGCACTACATGCATCTATGTGACTGGCACATTATACAGGTTTTATTCATGTGCATTTAAATTCTAATCATTCACCCCTTTCCCTATGAATGGTCGGTGTGAGTGGTTGTTCATCAGTATGTTGCACCTGTGCTACCTCCCAGCTTTTATCCCTGGAGTTTGTCTGTATCCAGCAGTTAAATTAAGAATAAAAATAGGATTTTTTTTTTACAAAATCTTCAGTTTTTCTCAAATTTGTTAATGCAAAAATGTATACACCCCACATCAAAAACTACTACTTGTAGTGTTTTGTATGACCGCCATGACTTTTAAGGACAGCAACAAGTTTTCTAGGCATGGAATGAACAAGTTGGAGACATACTGCAACATCTATTTTTTCCCTTTCTTCAAGAACAACCTCTTTAGAGCCTGGATGCTGGATGGAGAGTGATGCTTAAAGGGGTTTTCCTCACAAAAAAAAGTACATTTTAATCAATAGATTTTGTAATAATAAGTTCCACAATTGTATGTGTTTAAATAAAATGTTCCTGTGTTGAGATGATGTTATAAATGTGCCCCTGCTATGTATGGCGTAATGGCCGTGTCTGATCGTACAGGGACCTGGTCTGATCATTCCATAGCTCCTGGGCAGGGGGAAGCAAAAGAATATACAAACATTACAGCAGGGGGTCACAACTGATTCTTTTTGTGAGGTAAAACATTTCCCTGCCTGTTTTTAAACAATGTTTTACTTCAAAGAAAGAATCATCTGCGATCCCCTGATGTAATATCAGTGCACATTTTTTTTCTACCCCCTGCCCAAGAGCTGTGGTATAATCAGACCATGTTCCTGTACAGTCAGACACAGCCATTACACAGTACACAGCAGGGGCACATTTATAAGATTATCTCAGCACAGGAACATTTTTTAAACATATCCAATTGTGGAAATTATTAGTATTCCAAGATATATTGATTAAAATGTACTATTGTTTGTGGGAAAACCCCTTTATTTTGTCTCTTCAGAATTCCCTGAAGGTCTTTTGATTGGGCTCAGATTAATTCTTGGCGACTGAATCTCTTTCACCCTGTTCTTTTTCAAAAATGCAACTTATGTGTGTTTTGGATCATTGTCATGTTGGAAATTGCATGTCTACCAAGGGCACAGAGTTATGGTTGCAGATTTTCTTTCAATATAGAGCAGTACATCTTTGAACTCATGATACCTTCAATGAAATATAGCTCCCCAGCACCAGCAGTACTCATAGAGCTCCACATAAGGATACTGCTGCCACCATGTTTTAGTGTTGGCATTATGCATTTACAAATATGAAATTAGAAAAATGCATGATGCCTACAGTGAAACATGGTGGTTGCATCAGTATCCTTAAGTGAGGCTGCATGAGTGCTGCTGATGTCGGGAGCTACATGACTATGATCCAAAGCACACATATGTTGCATTTCTGAAGAACAGATTGAAAATGATTCAGTGAGTATGTCTTCTAATCTGAACCCAAATGAAACACCTATGGGAGAAATTCTGAAGAGATAAGTTGAGCATCACGCTGCATCCAGCATCCAGTCTCTAAAAAGATTGCTTTTATGCCGCCAAGTTGTTTATTCCACTCCTAGAAGAGCTGCTTTTTTCTTGCTATAATACAAATTCTAACAGTCTATTCAGTTGAACTATCAGCTGTGTATCCTCCAGACTTCTGCACAACACAACTGATGGTCCCAACCCCTTTTATAAGGCAAGAAATCCCACTTATTAAACTTGACAGGGCACACCTGTGAAGTGAAAACCATTTCCGGTGACCACCTCTTGAAGCTCATCAAGAGAATGCCAAGAGTGTGCAAAGCAGTCATCAAAGCAAAAGGTGGGTACTTTGAAGAACCTAGAATATAAGACATATTTTCAGTTGTTTCACACTTTTTTGTTAAGTATATAATTCCACATGTGGTAATTCATAGTTTTGATGCCTTCAGTGTGAATGTACAATTTTCAAAGTCATGAAAATACAGAAAAATCTTTAAATGGGAAGGTGTGTCCAAACTTTTGGTCTGTACTGTATATATAATGTATATATATATTATTTTTTCACCCTTACTAATAAGTGTTTCATTACTATACAGAGGAAGATTCTGAGGGAGATGATGCTTCACCTATAGGTATGTACTGCACAATACCATTCCATGTTTCTTAACCCTGTCTCGTGTAAATCAGCATTAACCTTCCTGATAGCCCCATTTTTCAAGTCTGATACGTCACTTTCTGCGGTAATAACTTTAAAATGCTTCTGTCAGTGATTCTGAGATTGTGATTTTGTTGTTGTAAAACATTTTACCTGTTACTACCGGTAAATTCAGATCTGTTGTTTTGTCTTTGTTCATGAAAATATTCCAAATTTTCTGAAAATTTTGAAAAATGTGCAATCTTTAAACTTGTATACCCTTAATGACATGTATATAGTGTAAGATGGCTGACGGACAGGTCCTTGAGGGGAAATATGTATCATCGAGGTTGGTAGCTTCGGTGATGTAAACCCGAGAAAGCATGCTCCAGCACGTATACTGCTGACAGGGTTAATAGGGCGTATCAGGCCGGTTTTAAGAGCAGTCATAAAAAATGGGTGGGAATGGCTGCCCACATATCCCCACCTCTGGAGCGTGGTTTGGTAAATAAAATAGAGACCAAATGTCTCATTCAGTGTCTGTGTCTGGAGACCTGTGGATCTCCAAGGCGTTAGTCTGTACTAAGGATTGGACACTGACCTGAGCAGGCGAACCGGTAACATTGTGTGGACATTTTACTTTGTGCTTCCACTTTGTGCCGGAAAACGCTATTTTTGTTTATGCTGTCTGAATAAACCAGTTTGGATTTCAATGAAAATGCTTCCTGTGTCTACCTCAACCGCAGACGAGTGAGTATTAAACCCTACAATTGGTGCTAGAAGCACAGTCACAAATCCCAAGGGGCAGTGTGACTGCTACAGGAAACCTTTTATGTCTTGGGTGAAGGCCGTCAGCCAGTAGGGGACGTCTGGCATCATGGAGGAGCTGATAAAGCAACTGGTGCAGGCTAATCTCCGGCAGCATCAACCGCAGCAGTGGCAGCAGCAGCAGTACAAGCAGCAGATAAACCTCCTAGCCGAGTTAATCCATGGCAGTTCAATCGCCCCACCCCCAAGTCCAAGTGATGACTCACTTGCCAGGAAGACGTTAAGAAGAGCCTTACAAAAGATGATCCCGGGTGATGAGGACGAGGCGTTTCTGACAATTTTTGAGAGGGTGGCGGAGCGAGAGATATTGCCTCCAGAGCAGTGGGCGGAGGTTCTGGCACCATATTTAACAGGGCAACAGCAGAAGGCCTATTATAACTTGGCCTTGCAAGATGCAAAAGAGTACATCAAGTTGAAGACTGAGATTTTGGCGTGCTTAGGAGTGACTCTGACTGACATGATGCGGGTGTACCACTGGGCCTATTGCAGTGACAAACCTTCCCGGTCCCAAATGTTTTACCTCCTACACTTGGTCCAAAAATGGTAGCAACCGGAATCTTCCTCTCCAGCACATATAGTGGCGAGGATTGTGATGGACAGGTTCATACACTCCCTTCCAAGGCTGGTGCCATCCTGGGTTGCCCAGGGAGATCCCCATAATGCCAATGACCTTGTGAGGTTGGTAGAAAGGTACCAGGCGGTCGAGAGTGCTTTGGGGAAGTAAGGGGTGGGAGCATCTCCATACTGTGGTTACCAACAGGGGGGATGGACACCCAAAAGTGGGGAACTAGAACCACATCTGGGGGGCATCCTAGAGTTCAGGAGGGGTCCCGAGTTGCTACCAAAGGCCCCATCCAATAACTTAATTTGTTGGCGATGTCACACCCCGGGTCTAATAGTGGCCTGTTGCCCTATGACCAACGAGCCAGTAGACTGCAGCACAGGACGGCGCTACTTTGCATATCCTGCTTGTAGTGCTGTCCCTCCACGAGGCGTGGGACCACAGGCATGCCCCGTGTCAGTGAATGGAGCGCAAATGACTGGTCTGTTCGATTCTGGGAGTTTGGTAACCCTAGTGAGGGCCATAATTCCTCATCGTCTGATTCTGCAGAAAAAAGTGGACATCTGCTGTATCCATCGAGACGCTAAGGACTACCCTGTGGTCCTAGTGGTCATAGGCACAAACTGTAGCACCGAGTCCCATGAGGTGGGCGTAGTCAAGGACCTGTTGCACCCTGTTATAATAGGGCAGGACTTTGCCTTGCTTTGGGACTTGTGGGAGAAAGGGAGGAAGCTGGGTTGTCCAGACCACAACCAGGTCGCTCCTAAAGAAACCTCGTCGCAGGCCGCAACCGACAGTTTTCCCTTTCATGTGCTTGTTGGGGGTGAGGATGAAGCAGCATCCCTGAGCTGGAGGTGGGGATACTTTGGAAACGCCCAGCTCAGGGACTGAACTCTAAAAGGTGTGTTTAATAATGTCACTGTTCTGAATGGTGTTGCTCAAGAGTCTAGGGCTGATACCTGATATCCGTACTTTGCTGGAATTGGGGAGTTACTATGTCAGGTCACGAAGCTCAGAAGAGAGGTAATCGATCAGTTACTAGTGCCAGGGCCGTACAGACGCAGGGTGTTAGATATGGCCAATGTACATGTCTTAGGTGGTCATCTGGAGGTAGAAAAAGCCCAGGAAAGAATCTTCCAGAGGGTCTACTGGCCCAGTTGTCACCGAGAGATTGTGAATTACTGTAGGTCCTGTCACACCTATCAGTTGACCTCCCCTGTGGCTCACTTCCGTAGCCCTTTAGTGCCACTACCTGTCATTGAGGTCCCAATCGATCGCATCACCATGGATCTAGTGGGACCCCTGGTCAAGTCCGCCAGAGCACATCAGTATATCTTGGTGGTACTGGACAACGCTACATGTTACCCGGAGGCTGTACCACCACGAAACTCCTCTGCCAAGTGCATAGTCCAGGAGCTAGTCCACATCTTTTCTAGAATGGGGTTGCCTAAGGAGATCCTAACGGACCAAGGGACCCCATTTATGTCAAGGGGGATGAGGGAGTTGTGAAAAATCCTGCAAATCACACAACTCAGGACCTCAGTCTACCACCCCCAGACAGACGGCTTAGTGGAGAGGTTTAATAAAACCTTGAAGGCCATGTTGAAGAAGGTCGTAGAGAAAGACTGCCGGAACTGGTACTGTCTACTGCCGTACCTTCTGTTTTCTATTAGAGAAGTCCCACAGGCCTCTACTGGCTTCTCACCATTTGAGCTGTTATATAGCTGACAGCCCCTTGGACTCCTGGATGTAGCAAAGGAGACTTCGGAGGCGGGGTCTACACCCTACAGGAATGTAATCAAACATGTGGCCCAGATGCAAGAAAGGATTTTTGAGGCGATGCCTATTGTGAAAGAACACCTCCTCAAAGCACAAGAGGCACAGTCAAGGGTGTACTAAAGATCAGCGAGGGTGAGACACTTCCACCTTGGAAATTGGGTACTAGTGCCTACGGTGGAGAGCAAATTCCTGACCAAGTGGCAGGGCCCCTATGAAGTTCTTGAAAAGCTTGGCAATGTCAACTATAGAGTCCACTAACCAGGGAAAAGGAAGCCCTACCAGGTGTACCAGGTCAACCTGATCAAGCCATGGCGACATAGGGAGTTTGTGGAAGCTCCTGTTTGGTGGCGAAGACCAAAGCCCACGTGAAGGAAGTCAAGCTGGCAGAGTCGCTGTCACATGCCCAGATGCCACAGTGCCGAGAGTTGCTATAGCGGAACTGAGACCTGTTCTCAGAACTACCAGGGCGTACTCGGATCATAGAGCATGAGTTTCTTCCGGGTCATCATGTCCAAGTAAATATGAAGCCGTATCGGATTCCCGAAGCCCACCGAGAGGTGATTGCAAAAGAGGTGAAGCGGATGCTGAGCATGGGAGTCATTGAGGAGTCCAGGAGTGGCTGGTCCAGTCCCATAGTCTTAGTGCCAAAACCAAATAGAGAATGGCAGTTTTGCAATGACTATAGGAAACTCAACAAATTCTTGAAGTTTGACACCTACCCAATGCCCAGTGTAGATGAACTGTTTGAAAGGTTGGGGCCAGCCAGGTATATTACCACCCTTGACCTCGCTAAAGGAATTGGCAAATACCCATGTCCCAAGATGCCAAGGAGAAGACTGTCTTCTCAACGCCAGATTGTTGATTCTAGTACACAAGGATGTTGTTTGGGTTGCAAGAAGCCCTGGCTACCTTCCAGAGGACCATGGACTTGATTCTAGCTCCCCACAAGAAGTATGCAGCAGCCTACTTGGATGACATCGTGATCTATAGCCAGGATTGGGGAAGCCATCTGAGCAAAGTCCAGGCGATACTTGATTCTTTAAAGAAGGCAGGGTTTTCTATAAACCTGAAGAAATGTGCCATGGGCATTGAAGAAACCAAATACTTGGGTTATGTCGTAGGGAGAGGTGAAATAAAGCCCCAAATAAAGTCGACGTGATCAAGAAGAGTTGGCCACTACCCCTCTCAGGGAAACAGGTCAAAGCGTTCCTAGGCATCGTGGGCTATTACCGCCGGTTCATCCCTAACTTCGTCATGATAGCGGCCCCTTTGACAGACCTCCTTACAGGGACAAAGTCGGTTATGGCTAAGTAATCTCCAGAAGCTGAGACTGCCTTCGCGGAACTGAAGGTAGCTCTGTGTAAACAGACAGTTATGGTGGCACCGGATTTCTCAAATAAGTTTGTGGTCCAGACAGACATGTCAGATGTCGGGCTGGGTGCTGTCCTATCACAGGAAGTGAATGGGGAAGAGCATCCCATAATGTATTTAAGTCAGAATGTGACATCCTGTGGGAAGAATTACTCCATTGTGGAAAAGGCCATCAAGTGGGTGTTGGACACTTCAAGATACTACCTCTTAGGCAGGAAGTTCAGGCTAGTGTCAGACCATGCCGCACTAAGGTGGATGAGGGACAAGAAGGGGAACGATGCCGGAGTGACCAGATGGTCCCTAGCCCTTCAGGATTTTAGCTTCCATGCAGAGCATAGGCCCGGGAAACTGCATGGCAATGCTGATGCACTGTCGAGGGTCCACTGCTGTCGGGGTGGTGACTCTGCACCGTATGCCCCCTCTACTCCAGACTCATACACAGGTATATAGACTATTCTATACCCGCCTATATTGGTTTATTATTATGGAATAGTTTATACGTTAGGAGCTATTTCCATCATTGCCCCTCTCTTGCATCCTGTGGTTCTTTTGCACAATATTTATTTACACCCTGATAGAGGTAGTACATATGTTTTCCCCATATCTAATACATATAATCTGTATTGATATACACCTGGTTTCTTATTGTTTTATTTATATGTGTATTATATATATATATATATATATATATATATATGTATATATATATATACACATATACATAATGGGTATGGAAAGTATTCAGACCCCTTGTGATCCTCCTTGAGATGGTTCTACTCCTTCATTGGAGTCCAGCTGTGTTTAATTAAACTGATAGGACTTGATTTGGAAAGGCACACACCTGTCTGTATAAAGGCCCCGTCACACTAAGCGATGCAACAGCGATCCCGACAACGTTACGACCTGTCAGGGATCGTTGCTGCATCGCTAATACATCGCTGGTGAGCTGTCAAACAGGCAGGCTCACCAGCGATCAGGGGAGCAGCGATATCGTGGAAAGAATCGTTCCACGATGTCCTGCTCCCGTCACCAGCCTGCTGCTTAAGCAGGAGCAGGCTGGTAACTATGGTAAACATCGGGTTACTAAGTGCGCGTGTGCCCCTAGTAACCCGCTGTTTACCATGGATACCACTCTGCTACGGTGCGCGGGAGCCTCCGCGCACCGTAGCAGAGTGGTATCCATGGTAAACAGCGGGTTACTAAGTGCGCGCGTGCCCCTAGTAACCCGATATTTACCATGGTTACCAGCCAGTTCTTTGGTCCCGCTGGTCACACACAGCGATGTGTGCTGGCCAGCGGGAGGCCAACGACCAAAAAATGGTCCAGGACACTTTGCAGCGATCAGCGACCTCACAGCAGGGGCCTGATCGTTGCAAAGTGTAACACATAGCGACATCGCTGGTGAGGTCGCTGGTGAGTCACCAAAACCGTGACACAGCAGCGATCTCGCTAGCGATATCACTATGTGAGACGGGGGCTTAAGACCTCACAGCTCACAATGCATGTCAGACCAAATGAAAACCATGAGCTCAAAGAAACTGCCCAAGGAGCTCAGAGACAGAATTGTGGCAAGGCACAGATCTGGCCAAGGTTACAAAATAATTTCTGCATTACTCAAGGTTCCTAAGAGCACAGTGGCCTCCATAATCCTTAAATGGAAGAAGTTTGGGACCACCAGAAGTCTTCCTAGACCTGGCCATCCAGTCAAACAAAGCAATCGTGGGAGAATATCCATGGTGAGAGAGGTAAAGAAGAACCCCAAAATCACTGTGACTAAGCTCCAGAGATGCAGTAGGGAGATGGGAGAAAGTTCCACAAAGTCAACTATCACTGCAGCCCTCCACCAGTCAGGCCTTTATGGCAGAGTGGCCCGACGGAATCCTCTCCTCAGTGCAAGACAAATGAAAGTCCGCATAGAGTTTGCTCAAAAACACATGAAGGACTCCCAGACTATGAGAAATAAGATTCTCTGGTCTGATGAGATGAAGATAGATCTTTTTGATGATAATTCTAAGCGGTATGTGTGGAGAAAACCAGGCACTGCTCATCACCTACCCAATACAATCCCAACAGTGAAACATGGTGGTGGCAGCATCATGCTATGGGGGTGTTTTTCAGCTACAGGGACATGACGACTGGTTGCAATTGAAGGAAACATGAATGCGGCCAAGTACAGAGATATCCTGAGTGAAAACCTCTTCCAGAGTGCTCTGGACCTCAGACTTGGCCGAAGGTTCACCTTCGAACAAGACAATGACCCTAAGCACACAGCTATAATGACAAAGGAGTGGCCTCACAACAACTCTGTGACCATTCTTGACTGGTCCAGCCAGAGCCCTGACCTAAACCTAATTGAGCATCTCTGGAGAGACCTGAAAATGGCTGTCCACCAACGTTCACCATCCAACCTGTCGGAACTGGACAGGAACTGCAAGGAAGAATGGCAGAGGATCCCCAAATCCAGGTGTGAAAAACTTGTTGCTTCATACCCAAGAAGACTCATGGCTGTACTAATTCAAATACCGAGCTAGGGGGCTGAATATTTATGACCATGTGATATTTCGGTTTTTCTTTTTTAATAAATTTGCAAAAATTTCTAGGTTTCTGTTTTTTTTCCTGTCAAGATAGGATGCAAAGTGTACTTTAATGAGAAAAAAAATGAACTTTTTAGAATTTATCAAATGGCTGCAATGAAACAAAGATTGAAAAATTTAAAGGGGTCTGAATACTTTCCGTGCCCACTGTATGTATATATATGTATTCTGGTGGCAATGGTGGCAATGGTATATATTCCATTGATTTGTACTGTACATTTGCATGTGGGAAACACATGTTGTTCAGCGCTTTCTCCTGGTTGCTTTGTTCCCACCCCTATTCGTATTTTAGCTTGATCCATTAAAATTTGTTATATTTTAGCATACTCTGGTCTTCTTTTTGGTTCTATATCATTGGTTTTCTGTGTTTTAGTTACCGATTGGTCTATACAGTCCTTTTTAAACATGCATCCTGACTAGGTAGTGTATGTATGTATGTATATATACATGTGTGTGTGTATATATATATATATAATATATATACATACATGCATGCATGCATACATACATGCATACATACATACACACACACACAGTGTTATGCTTAATGCATTTCCTTCTCAGAACTGATTATTCTTCTTCTAATCTTCATGTGTATCGTCATTTTCGAATTTTGAGTTTTTTTGCTTATTGATAGCCAAGCCCGCCAGCTTTGGGCAGAGGAGGGTATGTAAGATGGCCACCGGACAGGTCCTCGAGGTTGTTAACTTCGGTGATGTAAACCCAGAAAAGCATGCTCCAGCACATATAGTACTGAAAGGGTTAATAGGACGTATGAGGGCCGCTTTTATGAGCAGTCATAAGAGATTGGTGGGAATGGCTGCTCACATCTCCCCAACCCAGGGGCGTGGTTTGGTAAATAAAATGGAGACCAATTGTCTCATTCTGTGTCTGGAGATATGTGGATCTCCAGGATGCTGGTCTGTGCTAAACACCTAAGGATTTGAAACTGACCTGAGCGGTCGAACCCGCAACATTGTATGGACATTTTACTTTGTATTTCCACTTTGTGCCGGAAAAGGGTGTTTTAGTTTTGCTGCCTGAGCAGTTTATGCTGTCTGAATAAACTAGCCTGGATTTCAATGAAAATGCTTCCTGTGCCTACCTCAGCCGCAGCCGAGTGAGTACCAAACCGTACAGTAGCTATACAATATTAGTGTCTGCTATACAAGGAGTAATGCTGCATTCAGGAGAAATTGTTTAATAAATTGTGCAGTCTAAATATTAGGGCTGAAGTAACATTTTAGCTGAATGGAATTTGACTAAATGGAATTATTAATTTTTTTTCCTTATATTATCATTAATGCAAAGCACCTCAAGGAATAGCAAACTTCTTGTATGCTTTGAAACCTCCATTCTTTAAATTGGGGTGTTTTTTAGGGGGTTACAATAAAAGGCCCTTCAAAGTCACTTCAAAAGTGAATAGGTCCATAAAAGTGCAGTTTATTTTAAATTTCCTTGGAAATATGAAAAATTGCTGCTAAAATTGTAACCCCTTCATGACCTTTGACATACCTATACGTCCTGATCGGGAAGGGATTCCCGACCACTGACATACAGTAACATCATGACGATTGTGCCGGGCCCAGGGGCTGTGCCCTCACCATCATCGTCGGGAGCTTGGCTTAAGTGATAGCAGAGCCTCGGCTGTCACTGTCAGGAGCATTGCCCTCACCATTCCCAGCTTTTTAACCCCTTAAATGTCATTATCAATAGAAATAACAGCATTTAGAAGGCTTGAGGAGGGAGAGGGCTCCCTCTCCTACGTGATCTGCATCGGGTGCCATCATACACTGGGAGATCCCCTGAGGTGCCATAACAGCCTGAGGACCCCATTTTACAAAGTACACCTCTCAGTGAACTCATCTAGGGGTGCAATGATCATATTAACACCATGGGTGTGTCACAGAATTTTATACCATTGGGCAGTGAAGAAAAAATAATTACATTTTTATCTCAAATATTTTGTTTAGCCCCAGATTTTACATTTTAAATGGGGTTAATGGATACAACTGGCCCCTAAAATGTGGCCCACAATTTCTGCTGAATGTGGAAATACCTCATATGTGACTGTACAGTACTGCTTAGCCACACGGCGACACTCGGGAAGGACGGAGCGCTATTTGACTGCTGGAGTATAGGTTTTCCTAGAATAGTTTGCGGACTCCATATACAGAGACCCTAAATGCTAAAAGAGCAGAATACCCCCCCTCAAGTGACCCCATTTTGTAAGTTATACCCCTGCCAAACATGTGGATGGTAAATCTGATGTAGGCACACACTGGAGCTCTGGAGGACGGGGGTGGGGGGTAGCATTAAAATTTCGGAGCACAGAATTTGCTATATTTCTTTTGGGGGCGAGGAGTTATTTCACTTTTCCAGTGCCCTTGTGCTACCAGTAACGTGGAAGCACCCTATATTTACATTGACAGATGAAACCAGGGGAGGAGTCCTGAGGAGATAATTTACATATTCCCACTGCATTTTGGGATAAGTGAAGAGTCTCCGCGAGCTCAAAGAACACTGGATTTTGGCCGTTGGAGCTGAAAGGAGGACATCGGTAAACCGAATTTTGGAGCGTATTTCACTGTTTTCATAACACATTAACAATAAGAACATGGAAGAGTCCAGGAGCCATTTGGTGAGCTGCATATCCTGATACATGTTCACATACTTGCCAGGGAAAAGCCAAACTTCACATGCCAGAAATGCAAGCTTGTGTCCCTGTTGGAGGAAAAGTTGCGAAATCTAGAAGAGAGGTTAACTACCTTGAAAATCATTAAGGAAGGTGAAGAGTTCTTAGACAGAGGATAATTATCCCTTCATGATACAGGAAGAGAAGAAATTCGAACTGCACCTGATGAAACAGAGGAATGGAAGCATGTGACCCAGAGAAGCAGGAGTATCGAGAGGCAGTCAGCACCCATACTGCTCAGGAACCAGTACCAGGCTCTCACACAGGAGAACCATGAAGAAATACAGCAAGATAAGACTTTGCCCACAATGAATAACCTTGTAAGCCCTCAGAATCCTCCGGGATAGAGAAAGAAAATGTTGTGAAGGAAAAACGGAGAGTGGTGGTCATGGGGGATTCCCTGTTGAGAGGAACAGAGGCCGCTATCTGCAGACCAGACATAACCTCAAGAGAAATGTGCTGTCTTCCAGGAGCAAAAATTAAAGATGTGTCTGACAGGATATCAAGACTTTTCAGACCTACAGATCACTACCCATTCCTGCTAATACATGTGGGGACAAATGACCCTGCAAGAAAGGACCTGGAAACCATCTGCAGTGACTTTGAAGACTTAGGCAAGAAAGTGAAAGAATTGGGAGCGCAGGTGGTCTTCTCATCCATCCTCCCAGTGGATGGCCATGGAACAATGAGGTGGAATAAGATTCTACAGGTGAACAACTGGCTACGTCGATGGTGCTGTCAACAAGGATTTGGATTTCTGGATCACGGAATGAATTATCTATATGATGGACTACTTGCTAGAGATGGGGTGCCCCTTACGAAGACTGGAAAACATGTATTTGGAAGTCGCCTTGCTACACTCATCAGGAGAGCTTTAAACTAGATCAATGTGGGAAGGGAAGCAAAAGGCCAGAAAAAGCCATACAGCTGACAAATACTATTGAGATCTCTGCTATTGGAAGCGGAAAGGAAGAACAAAGACAAAAAAATCTAAGTAATAAAAATATGGGAGGAAGAGAAACCAATCACAAACTAAAATGTTTTTATACAAATGCACAAAGCATGGGCAACAAACAAGGAGAATTGGAACTACTAACGCAGGAAAAGAAATATGATGTCATTGGAATCACTGAAACTTGGTGGGACGATACACATGATTGGAATACAAGGCTAAAAGGATACAACTTATTTGCAAGAAGCAGACTTGATAAACGAGGAGGAGGTGTCGCATTGTATGTTAGAAAAGCGTATATCTGCAGAGAGATTGAAGCAGAGACTGGGAGTTCTGTGGAAAGTGTTTGGGTAAGAATACAAGGAGAGAACAACGGAAAGGACACCATTGTAGGCATTTACTACAGGCCACCTGGGCAAGCTGAAGATATGGATGAACTCTTTATGTATCAAATGACCAAGTTCTCCAAAAAATATGACGTAGTGGTCATGGGAGATTTCAACTATCCATACATTTGTTGGGAATCTCTCTCAAGTAAAACTAACAGGTCAAGCAAATTCTTATCCTCTCTTGCTGACAACTTTATCTTCCAAAAGGTAGGGGAGAAAACAAGGGGATCTGCTACTTTGGATCTAATCCTTATAAACAGGGAGGAAATGGTTGAGGAGATAAAAGTGGCTGGGACCCTAGGAAGCAGCGATCATGCTATTATAGAATTTTGGATAACTAGAGGAGGAAGACATGTGAAGACTCAAACTTCAAGGTTAGATTTTAAATAGGCAGATTTTAAGAGACTCAGAAAGAGAATAGGAGGGATCCAATGGCTGGATGTCCTTAAGGACAAAAATGTCCAGGAAGGATGGGAAATTTTTAAAAATGAGATTCTCAAAGCACAATCGTTAACAATCCCGAAAAGTAGGAAGAATGGGAAGCATTTAAGGAAACCAGGATGGATGAACACAGAACTTAAACACATGCTAAAAAGAAAGAAAGAAATGTTTATCAAATGCAAAGAAGGAGTCATATCTAAAGAAGATTATAATGCAGTCTGCAGATCCTGCAGGGCACGTATCAGGTCAGCTAAAGCTGACAATGAATTAAGGCTTGCAAGAGATGTCAAAAGCAATAAAAAAGGATTTTGAGGGTATGTCAAAAGTAAAAGAAAAGTCAATGATGCTATAGGATTTTTACAGGATGAAAATGGTGAAATGGTAAGAAAGGATGTTGAGAAGGCCGAACTTTTTAATTCCTATTTTGCATCTGTTTTCTCTCAGAAAGAAAATGGAACATCAACTGATCTTCACTGTCCTATTAAAGGAATTGAAGAATCCAGGTTATCTGTAAACAGAAAGATTGTGAGGGAATATTTAGCTAACATAAATGAGTTCAAGTCTCCAGGTCCAGATGAATTAAACCCCAGAGTACTGAAGGAGATCGTAGAAGAAATTTTAGAACCACTCTCCATAATCTTTGAAAATTCTTGGAGAACAGGAGAAATCCCAGAAGACTGGAGAAGAGCAAATGTTGTTCCTATCTTCAAAAAGGGGAAGAAAGTGGACCCAGGGAACTATAGGCCGGTGAGTCTGACTTCTATACCAGGAAAGATCTTTGAACAAATTATTAAACAACATGTATGTAAGTACCTGGATAAGAATGAAGTGATTAACCAGAGTCAGCATGGGTTTGTAACTAACAAATCAAGTCAGACTAACTTAATTTCCTTCTATGACAGAATCACTGACTGGGTGGATCAGGGAAATTGTTAAGGGGACGGTTGCAAACAACTTTTATTCAATAATGGAAAGCAACCTTACACAGGGTCCGCGATGCAGCCTGGTGGACTGCGGCCAAACACCTTCCGGGTGAGAAGGTAAAACAACCAACTTAAATAACAATCCCTTCCGTGTTACTGCACACCGGAACGGGAATAGGGATTCGCACTATCTCCGTTAACAGCACGAGAGATGTGCGATAAATAATATATCTGTAGCCCTGTTAACTGCACAGGGACTACACAGCAGACGCTAGGATGCGTGTGTGACTCACGTCGGCGAATATGTGCTCCCAGCCGGCGTGCTACCGCACTGAGGAGTATCTCTCCACGTGGCTTACAGGCGGTGCTGGGAATAGGGTGTCTGCAGACTGCTCGGGGTGTATGGCGACCCCTTTGTCGGAGCCAGACTGTCAGATGAAGCTACCTGCCTATTTCATCTAAGCCTGCCTATTTCCACTAAACCTGCCTGCCAGAAACTAAAGCACACCTGGAGCCCAAAAGACCAAGCGTCCACACAACACCATCACAGCTCAATGATCAGAGCGCGCCGCCATGTTTGTGGGCGGGCTATTTAAAGATTAAGCCCTGCCCACCGTCGCACTATTGGTGACGTCACCCGCAACCAATCAGGCGGCGCCAGGTCACCGGATCAGCTGACTCCCAAACCACCAATCACGGTCCACCATGTCACAGGCATGCTCAGTGCAGAGAATCCTGGACTTAAGCTTTAGCAGCCCTGTTTCCCTCCGCAACCTATCCTTCATGTTGCTAGGAACAAAGACCAAAGAGACAACCTGTACATCTCGTGCACCAGCTAGGCGTTGGGACTGATGATGATGTTGAGCAGCATCATCCCTGGCTGGACTGGAATGGGAGACTACAGAATCCACTGATGGTTCTGAACCTATTTCAAATCTAGCAAACACCTGACGCCTAACAGAAATGCCGTAGATATAGTATATCTTGACTTCAGCAAAGTATTTGACAAAGTATCTCACACCATCCTTATTGAAAAAATGACCAAGTATTGAAAGGACAAGGCAACTGTTAGGTGGATTCATAACTGGCTTAGTGATCGGACTCAACGGGTGGTCGTAAATGGCTTCACATCCAGCTGGATGAATGTCTGAAGTGGGGTACCACGGGGCTCTGTCCTGGGACCTGTATTGTTCAACATCTTTATCAATGATTTAGATGAAGGAATTGAGGGTAAACTGATTAAATTTGCTGATGACACAAAGCTAGGAGGGATAGCTAACACTAGAGAAGAGAGAGACAGGATTCAAAAAGACCTAAATAAACTGGAGCAGTGGGCAGCAAGTAACAGAATGTTTTTTAACAGGGAAAAATTCAAAGTACTACATCTGGGCAATAAAAATGAAAAAAGCATGTACAAAATGGGAGGAATAGAGCTAAGCAACAGTACATGTGAAAAATACTTAGTTATACTAATAGATCATAGACTGAACATGAGTAAACAGTGTGATGCAGCAGCTAAAAAAGACAAATACAATTCTGGGATGTTTTAACAGAAGCATACAATCTAGATCATGTGAAGTCATTATCGGACTTTACTCCTCCTTGTTCAGACCTCATCTGGTATACTGTGTCCAGTTTTGGGCACCACATTTTAAAAAAGACATCGACAAACTGGAGCAAGTTCAGAGAAGAGCGACCAGAATGGTGACCGGTCTGCAACCATGTCCTATGAGGAACGGTTGCAGGATTTGGGAATGTTTAGCTTGCAAAAAAGAAGACTGAGAGGAGACTTAATAGCTGTCTACAAATATGTCAAGGGCTGTCACATTGTAGAAGGATCATCTTTATTCTCATTTGCACAAGAAGCAATGGGATGAAACTGAATGGGAGGAGACACAGATTAGATATTAGAAAAAACTTTTTGACAGTTAGGATGATCAACGAGTGGAACAGGCTGCCACGAGAGGTGGTGAGTTCTCCTTCAATGGACGTCTTCAAGCAGAGGCTGGACAGACATCTGTCTGAGATGATTTAGTGAATCCTGCTTTGAGCTGGGGGTTGGACCAGATGAGCCAGGAGGTCCCTTCCAACTCTACAATTGTATGATTCTATGAATCTGAGTATTTTGTTTGTTTTATGGATAGATTTGAAGCTTTTATTGGGAACATTTTACATAACATTTTGGATCATATTTATCTGGTGCTCTATGCTGAGCACTTATTTTGAAGTTTCCATTGAAATCTCTGGGTGACGTGATTCAGGTGACACCCCCCAGTGGATCCATTCATTATAATGAGGCAGCAGAGTTACTCTTCTGGGCTCCATCTTACCTCTGTTCAGCGTCGTCCTACTTTTCAGAGGTGTCCAAAACTGCGGCCGATCGCGCATTTATGCACACCTAAAAAGACGGACAATACCGACTCACAGGCCAGACAGCGTCCAGTGTTGCCATCTGCCTTGTTTTAGGGAATCGTCCTCTGGGACAGTCATGTAAGGGCTTGTTTTTTGCGGGACGATTTGACGTTTTTATTGGTACCATTTTTGGTCACATGTCATTTTTTGATTGCTTTCTATTCTAAATTTGGGGAGGGAAAATAAACAAAAACTGGCAATTCAGGAATTGTGTTTTTTTTTTTTTTTTTTTTATGCCGTTCCGCGTGTGGTAAAATTGATAAGGCAGAGTTATTCTTCAGCTCTGTACGTTTACAGCGGTACCACATTAATAGCGTTTTTATACAAAAAATATATATATATTTTGCATCGCTTTATTCTGAGAGCTATAATTTTTTTATCTTTCCACTGATGGGGCTGTATGGCGGCTTGTTTCTTGTGGGACAAGATGACGTTTTCAGCGGTACTAATTTTATATATATTTGTTTTTTTTATCGTGTTTCATTCCCCTTTTTTTCCCAGTGGCATGATGATAAAGCATCGTTAGCCTCGTTTTTTTAAGTTTTTTTTGTGCGGCGTTCACTGAAGGGGTTAACTAGTGTGACACTTTTATAGGTCGGGTTGTTCCAGACTCGGCAATACCAAATATGTGTACTTTTTTTTATTTTATTTATTTTTTACATAAAAATGTGTATTTATTAGTGAATATTTTTTTAAAATTATTATTATTTATTTAATTTTTTTTACATATTTTTACACATTTTTTGCCATTTATTTTTTACTTTTTACTTAGTCCCTTTATGGGACCTTCACTTGTTTCTCTTTGATCACAGATATAATGTATTGCAATGTACTAGATTGCAGTGCATTCATTATACCTTTAGTGAAAGCTCCTGAGCCCATGCTGTGAGCATGGTTTCAGCAGCTTTCCGTAGCTTGGTGACCCGGGGGTCGTCATGACGACCCCTGGTCACCATGGCAATGATTGGGCCCCACGACATCGCAGGGCCACCGATCTGTCAGCGGATTTAACAGCCAGGGATGGTGCTGACACGGCTACTAGCTGTTTAGTGCCGGAGCTCAGCCACTGGTGGTGCTGAACTCCGGCACTGATCGGGCTGGAGACGCTGATATTTCAGCATCTTCTGCACGATCATGCTGAGATCGGTCAGTCAGATTGACTGACCGATCGCAGCGATCTAGGTGTGCGGACCGACCATATGGCTCCCTGCACCCCATCTTGTGCTGCTCAGCTGTCACAGATAGCTGTCCGCACTTATCTGTCACTGCGTGTTTACACGCTGTGACAGTTTAAAGCCATAACGGACACTGCACGGCAAGGAGCATTAACTTACACCTGCTCATGCCGTGCAGTGTCCGTCATTGGGCGTTATGGGGTTAATACCGCTGTCAAGTGTGATGGTGACATGTAACAGACTTTAACATAATGGCCATCAGTTCTAATGAACATGGGGCCACCGTGCAGTATGAATGCACATTGACGAAGGGTTACCTTGACTGCCGGATGACCACTTTAAAAAAATATATATATGGCTCTCAGAATATGGTGACAAAAGCCAAATTGTTTTTGTAAATGTTTTTATTTTATTTTTAATTAGTAAATCATGAATAGAAATATATAGATTTGGGATCCCGTAACCATACTGACCCATAGAGCAAAGGTAACAGATCACCACCTGATTACCACAAAGTAAGCGGCGCTAGTACAAAACCTTGAAAAAGAAAATGTGGAATTACAGTTTTTTTCCTCACCGTTTCCACTTATTTCATAGAATAAGTTGTGTTCTGCAAAAAAACAAGCCCTCTTGCGGCTATGTCGAAATATTAGAAAGGTTATGGTTCTTGTTACAAGGAGAGGAAAAAGTAAGTTACAATATCCTGGGGAAAAGCTCTGTGTCTGCCTCCTGAAAACCTCCAGCTCAGGGTTTGTTACCCGACCGACGACATGTTTAACAGATTCCTTTGACTAAACCACCCTTCACATGTCCATATAATACCGGTACTGGAAAAATGGTACCAGTGTCATAAGTATTTTGGATCAGTGTGTCATCCGTGTGCCATCAGTGTTCCATCCGTGTGCAATTCATTTTTTTTCCACCATGACTTAAATATCAATTCCAAAGCTTCTCCTATACTTTGCAGTGTTAAACATGTACAGCACACGGTTGTCACAAGGATGTTTCACACGGAGCCAGAAATGTGTATTGGCCCTTGTAATCCATGCGGACGGGTCTCATGCAAAGATCTCCATAGATTATGATAGGTATGTGTGCATACGTGTCTTCAGTGCATGTGAAAGCGAATGCCACACGTGCTGAAAACATGTACATGTGAAGGAAGCTTTACACACTGTGTGAACAAGTATGAAAAGTCACCTCTTAATCATTGAATTAAGGTTTTCTCTTTTGGTTCATTGCCATGGGTATAAAATCCAGCATCTAAGCATGTAGTCTGCCTGTGCGAACAGTTGTGATAAAATGGCTCGTTCTAAAGAGCTCCCTGAATTCAGCATCTTGCTGTCATATGTTGTCACAAGTCAGTTCATGAAAGTTCAAATAAGACATGGCTGGGTGAGTTTGGTGTGGAAGAACATGACTGACCCTTCAAGAGACCTAACCTCAACTCCATCAGATAGATACCTTTTGGATTAACCAGAGATTACAAGCCAGGTCCCCTTGTCCAACATCAGTGTCTGACCTGATAACTGCTCTTCTGGAAGAATGGACAACAAATTGCACAGAAATATCCCCAATTTTTTTTTTTAGAGTGGAAGCTTTATTAGCTGCAAAGGGAGATCAACTCCATGTTAATGACCCTGGATTTAAAAAGGAATGTCATAAAATTTCCTCCAGGAGTAATGTGTATGTGTCCCAATAATTTTATCCCTACAGTGTGTAATAGGTTCTGCTTCTTCCATGGTGAGAGGTGGAGACTGCTTCTCTGATGATGTGTAAATCTGGAGGTGAATGAGAATCATAATCAGTTTTGTTATATATTTTAGGAAGGACGTCCAGAATAAGAGGCAGAAAGCGTCCAATTATTGAGGACGACAGTGAGGAGGAGGTGCAGCCAACGTAAGCACTAAATACGACTATCATTCGTTACATTGTATTGTAAGGCTATGTTCACATGTCTGGTAGTTATACCTGTTTTTGGATTTGTTAGGGGCGATAAAAAATGAAAAGATACAATGCAAAAATAGTTCATTCAAATAAGGACGGGAATGTCTTAAATTGTTTTCTTTTTTACTGCAATCTGTTTTTTAGCAGGATCATGTGCCGATTTGCCATGAGCGTTACCCGTTGGCCATCGCTCATAGCAGATGATCATTTTAACCATGTGTAGCACAAGTGATCGGATGAAAGCACCTTCAATTCTTCTAAGGAAACTATTAAGGCCAGAAAAAAGTAAAAAAAAAATGTTTGTTTTTTTTTAAAAATATAAACGTTCAAATCACCCCCCTTTTGCCCCATTCAAAAAAAATGAATAATAAAACTAAAATATACATATATTGCTGCATTCTGAATCGCCCGATCTATCAAGATATAAAAAGAATTAATCCAAATGGTAAACTGTGTAACGAGAAAAAAAATCAAAACACCAGAATTAAGTTTTTTTGGTCGCTGCAACATCGCAATAAAACGCAATCACAAGCGATTAAAACATTATATCTACCTAAAAATATTATCAATAAAACCTTCAGCTCAGCGTGCGAAAAATAAGCCCTCACCCAGCCCCAGATCCTGAAAAAGGGAGACGCTACGGGTCTCGGAATATGGCGCCATTATAATTTTTTTTACAAACTTTAGAATTTATTTCACCACTTTAAAAAAAATAACCTATTCATGTTTGGTATCTACAAACTCATAATGACCTGGAGAATCATAATTGCAGGTCAGTTTTAGCATTTAGTGAACATGGTAAAAAAAAAAAACAACCAAGAGACAAGTGTAGAATTATACTTTTTTTTGCAATTTTGACGCACTTTTGAATTTTTTCCTTTTTCTCCAGTACACGACATTGTAAAACCAATGATGTCGTTCAAAATTACAATTCGTCCCAGAAAAAATAAACCATCACAGGGACATATTAAAAAATAAAAAAGTTATGCCTCTGGGAAAAAGGGGAGCGAAAAACGGAAAATCCCAAGGTCGTGAAAGGGTTAAAGGACAGAAATCCTCAGCTATAGTGATTGAACAGTACCACCACATACCACCATAGCATTACTGAATCTCTCTATACCATGTGTGGTTAATACCGTAACTAATACTGCCATATAGTTACTAAATTATACTTTTATAACATGATTTTAGAACCACCATACTGTAACTGAAAAACAGCATCATATTGTGACTTTATCACTTGGGGTCTGAGCTGTTTTGATGCCCAGCGATCAAAAAGTTATTTAATTCTAAATGCCCTCAGACTCATGAGATAGAAGTTGGCTAAACCCGGTGATTTTGGCTTGAATCGGTTAGCTTCCTAACGTCTGTGGGGACAGGCCTGATTCTAGCTTTTTTTTTTGGTGCCCAAGGCGAAAATTCAAGTGGCACCCCTCCCAGCAGTTCATGGTATACCTGCAGTGAATAAACACAATCCCATCATTGTTTTTTAGGTTTTGCTTTTAAGATATTCATTATGTGGTAAAAGTGACGTGTGAACATGATTCTTTAGGTCTTTGTGATTACAGTAATCCCAAACTTTCAGAGATTCTTATTTTTGTTAAAAAAAACAACATTTAGCTTGTGATGCTCTTTTAAGGACCTGTTAGAACAATAAAAATATATCTATGAAGCTATGTGAGGGCTGTTTTTTGCATAGTAAGTTGAAATATTTTTTGCTATCAATTCAGGGTGCATACATTTGGATGGCTTTTTGCTGTAAGAGGTGTGGTGACAAAAAAAAGTAGTTCTTCTATTTTTTTTTCTCTTTACTGCATATGTTAGTTCTTTTTATATTTTGATAGATCAGACTTTTAAGGATGTGGACATACCAAATTTTTTTTAATTGTTTAATTTTTTTTTAATGAGGGAAGACCGCACCAGATCCATGATCATTAAATGAATACATCACCAGAACATTCCATCAGTACATGAATGGCACCAGCATCCTCATCAGTACTTAGATACAGCACCAAAACAACCATTAATACACTAATTCATTATTAAAACCATAATCGGTAATTGAATATAGCACTGGGACCATCATTATTAATTGAATACATCGCCAGAACCACCAACTGCACATGAATACAGTGAAGAGCAAAAGAGTATCAATCTTTTGAACTTTTGACTTTCAGGCTCCATATCTCACCATCCACTACTTATTTTATTGTGAGACTACCCTCATTTTATAGACAATCATCTTGTCTATCTCATATATAAACTTGAGTTGCAACTATTTGGCATATGATTAATTATGCAGATTCTTGTCATGTCACTGCACTGTTACTGTTTTGCTCCTAAAAATCTAAATACAATTTTTTATTATTTTATTAGTATTTTGTAAATCCACCTTTGGCTTTCAACACTGCCTGAATCCTTCTGGGCATGCTCTCGATCAGATTCAAACATGTCTTGACCGACATCTAATTCCGGGTCTCTTTTACATGTTCCCAGTTGGTGCATGCTCTTCGACTCGCTTGGATATGTATATAGTTTTTTATTCCATTCTACCCACAAGTGTTAAATTGGATTAAGGTCTGAGGTCTGTGGGGGCCAATCCAGCACTTCGACTTCATTGTCATTGAACCATTTATTTGCCAATCTCAACATATGCTTTGGTTCGTTGTCCTACTGGAACACTATGTTGTCCTTTTCATACCGATGGTACTCGAGTGTACAAAGTAATTAGTCTTGTAGGATACTCACATATAGCTCAGCATTGAGACCACCATCGATTCTGGTAAAGTATCCAACGCCTTTAGCTGTGAAACAACCCCATATCATCAGGCTTCCTTCACCGAACTTGACAGTTCCTTCAATTTCTCCATCCTTTAGCCCCATTTTCCTTTGTTTCTTCCAGACCCATTTTCACCCATCATAGCCTAGTCTATTGACTTTTGTCCCATAGCTCCAAACCACCCGTTTCCTATCTTCTACAGTTCACTTTTCATACCTTTTTGCAAACTTGTGTCGACGCTTCTTATGATGATATTGAAGTCGATGCTTCTTCATCTTTTTTTGAGCCACCATTCAAGACTTGTGTAACATGCGTTACACGGTGCTTGCATAGACATCTGTGATCTCACTATTACGAAACTTACAAGTCACTCCAGCCTGTGATATTGGAAGCAGACTTTGCATCCGTAAGTATGGCAAAAGAGGTGACGGGGAATGCATGATTGGAGCAGTAGGCTGGTACTCAAAAGGAGTTGGATATGCTGGAGACGTTGAAATGGTCTGGGAAGAAGCGCTCCCTGAAGGACGATACATTGCATACCGCATAGACTGCTCTTATCTAGGAGAGGCATCTGAGGTATCAGTGAGGAAGTGGTGGGTGCTGCCTTTCATGGTAATTGTAGGGTCTTGTGATGGTGTAGGTGTCTATCTGCCCTTTTTGACACCCACCTGGTTAGGTAAAATGCAATATCCAAGTAGTTGTTGGTGAATTAAGACCCATAAGAACAATGAACATTTCTTCACTCCACATTTGCAAGTACAACTCCCTCTACCTTGATGGTTTTATCATTTAAAATAGTATTTTTCTTTTCACTTTGACTCTTAACACAGACCTTGATTTGTATGTTTCTACAGAAAGAAATTCACAAGAAATGAGGAAACCCCTCCGTCGTCTTTTGTGGCTTTTGAAAGCGACGTTTTGTGAGTAATTTTGACAACATATAATAAGTTCAAGTTAAACTTCACTTAAAAGCTATGTTCACACATGTTGTGTTTTTTTTAGCATTTTTTGCTGCAGATTTTTATGCAAATTTTCAGCTGTGTTTTGCAGTACCTACCAGCAAAGTCTATGAGAAACCAGAATTGTCTGTTCACACATCATGCTTTTTTGTTGTTGCGTATTTTGTGCCTTGGTTGGGTTTTTGGAAAATAGAGCATGTCACTTTCAGCATTTTTGTCAGTGTTTTTTCACCCATGGGAAATAATGGGTGGTTGTAAAGGGAAGTGTTCCAGGTTGTACATGTATATACGTATCTGCATGCTAGCCATGCTTGCAGATAAGTATACATGTATATATTGGCCCCACATCTCCCCATGTGTTTCAGTCTGTTTGCTGCTGGGGGAGGTTTCAATAGAATGTCCAGCCATGTGCTAAAACAGGTTTTGCGAGTATGGTTGGACATGAACAAAGATCTTAGCCAGTGGGCAGGGAATAATACATCATTTCCTGTGACATGAAGCTGGACACTGGCTGGACTTAAAACCCCAGAATGCACATGTGCTAAGGCCCCTTAGACTCTTGAAGATGGACATAACAACACATGGCTGAGTATCTCTCTTTCCCTGTAACTTCTTTACTTACTAGCCCTACATACCCTGTACTAACCCTCCTAGATATTGATAGATATATATAGGCAAAGTTGGTATAGTTGGGTGGGCCGATATTGCATGAGTGATTAGCAAACGTGGGTGGAAAATATATTAGATAATTGGGAATTGTGAATCCGTTTTGTGTACTGTGTTAGTGTGATACCTAGTAATATATTAACTGTAGACTTTTGTGTAATAAATACCTTTTATTAGCACACGATTTTGTCTCAGTTGGTATATAGTATAAGGCCCAGATAACATTAGTGGAAATTAATTATTAATAGTCAAATTTGATGTTAATAGTGAGGCTGAGTTCACACGATGCGTTTTTCATGCGTTTCCGCGGCGTTTTTGCAGTTGCGTAAACACCGCGGAAACGCATGAAAAACGCATGGTAGAAGGGCAGCAATGTTCCCCAATTGAAATACGCATGTGCTGTGCCCATGATGCGGATTTTTCCGCAGCGTAAATGCTGCGGTCAAAAATCCGCAGCATGTCAATTAATTTTGCGGAAACGCTGCTCTTTTGCCGCCATTGACTTGCATTAGACCGCATGGAATCCGCATCACTGTATATGTTGATGCGCTTTTCATGCGGTCTAATGTGCGGATGGTATCCGGGTGTGGAGGAGAGGACTCTCATCCAGACCCAGGTACCATTAAAAAAAAAGAATAAAATAAAAAATATATATATTCTCACCTTCTGACGGCCCGCGCTGCGTCCTGCCGGCTTCCCGCGCACTTCGCGGTTGAATGAAGGACCTTCGCTGACGTCAGAGTCATGTGACGGGTCACGTGACGCTGACGTCGGAAGGTCCTAAAGTCTTCACTGCCGGCATCCGGAACCGATGAAGCAGGACACCGGGGGCCATCAGAGTGTAAAGTATATATTTATTTTTTATTTTTTGACATTCACACACTATATAAATCCATGCCGGTTGCATGGATTTATATAGTGTGAAGTTGCCAAGCACTTTCCAAGTGATGCTAAAATCGCTTGGGAAGCACTTGTCAACCCGCATGTCCCTGGCAGGAAACCACATGTACAATCCGCATGCTTTTTTTCCTGCCAGAAAGATGCAGAAACGCTCAGGAAAAAATCCTGAGCATTTCTGCATAGTGTGCACATAGCCTTAATATCGGACCTCAGTAGAGGTGTAGGAGAGTGCCCCCATTAATTACTGATATTTTGGAGGAAAATCACGTCATTATACAGTGATGAATAAAACGCTAAAAAAATGCACCAAAATTTGCAGCAGCGTTTTTGATGGTGAAATAGAATGGGGTTCTTTTTTAACAGAACTTTATGTACATGCATAAATAGAGACAGGACAGTGAAAAAAATCGCTGAAAAAACTCACAAAAAATGCATCAAAAAACGCAGCAAAACGTTTTTGACGCAGCTGATTTCCTGCCAGAGATTGTGTTTTGATGCAGTTTTCTGAAGCTGAAAAACACAACATGTGTGAACACAGCCAAAGTAAAACTTAACCGGTTCCCGACCGCCCACTGTAGATAAACGTCCACGCTGCCTGGACTCTGTGCAGCGCCGACGTTTAAAAACGGTGGGTGGTCGCGCAGCGCTCAGGACCCCCAGGGTCCTGCAAGCACTGCGATTCCGGTGCAGAGCGTTAGCTCTGACAGGGAACATCATCAGGCCCTGATTAGATCAGGTCCCGGTGATGTTAACCCTTTGCTGTCTTCTATATGCTGCGATCTATAGTGATCGCGGCAAATAGGAGACAGCAGGAGGAGAGGGGGTCGTCTTACCTCCGAAGACCTCCGTTTCCTTTCAGGGCCTGGGGTTGCTATGGCAGCTGGAGGTCACATGACCGCCTCCAGCTCTGCCATATATGGTGTCCTGTCTGGCTCAGCCTGCAAGCTGAGCCAGAGAGGAGACTGACTGAAACAGTCAGTGAAGATCTCATGTAATGTAATACATGTCTATTACATTACATGAGATCAGTGATCAGAAAAATAAAAATTAATGTCCCATACAGGGACTAAGTAAAAATGTAAAAAAAAAGTAAAAAAAAAGTTTTAAAACTATTAAAAAAAAATCACAAAATAAATAAAAATAAATAAATAAAATATTAAACCAATAAATCCATATATTTTTACAAAACCAAAAAAAGTACACATATTTGGTATCGCCGCGTCCGAAACAACCCGAGCTATAAAACTGTCACACTAATTAACTCCTTCTGTGCATACCGTAATAAAAATAAATAAAAAAACGGAGCAAAAAAATATGCTTTTTCATCATATCGCCAAACAAAAAGTGGAAAAAAATGCGATCAAAAAGCAGAATAGAAATAAAAATGGTACCACTGAAAACGTCATAAAAAAAAGCCGCCATACAGCTCCATCAGACGAAAAATAAAAAAGTTATAGCGCTCAGAATAAAGCAATGCAAAAAAATTTTTTTTTTCTATAAAATTGTTTTATTGTGTAAAAGTGCCAAAACATTAAAAAAAATACAGTAAGTGTAGTATCGCTGTAAACGTACTGACCCGAAGAATAACGCTGCCTGATCACTTTTACCACACGCAGAACGGCATAGAAAAAAACTCAAAAAACAATTCCTGAAGTGTTTGTTTTTGTTAATTTTACCTCCCAAAAAACAGAATAGAAAGCGATCAAAAAATGTCACGTACCCAAAAATGGTACCAATAAAAATGTCAACTCGTCCCGCAAAAAACAAGCCGTCACATGACTCTGTCGGCCGAAATCTGGAAAAATTATAGCTCTCAAAATATGGTGATGCAAAAACTAGATTTTGCAAAAAAAGCGTATTTTAGTGTGTGACAGCTGTCAGTCATAAAAACCCGATATAAATCTGGTATCTCTGTAATCGCACCGACCCGAAGAATAAAGTAATCTAATCAGTTATATCACACTAGGAACGGCGTAAAAAATAAATTAAACCAATTCTTCACCTGCTACTGATTTGTTTATTATGTCTCCCAAAGATCCCAGTAAGGCTCTGCTCATATTTATCCTGTGCTCTGCGCTGAGCACTTACACCAGAGTTTCCGTGTAAATCTCTGAAATACGTGATTCAGCCGGAACCCATGATGGAAGATTCCCTGTAATGAGGCAGATATAGGCACTGTGGACGCCGTCTAGCCTGGGATCCCACGGTGTCATTTGTTTTAGGCATGCATAAAAGTGCGGTTGGCCACAGTTTTGTGCACTTCTGAAAAAAAGGACACCGCTAAACAGAGGCCAGACGGAGTAGAGAGTAACTCTGTTGCCTCATTATAGTGAATGGATCCTGCAGGGGTTTCATCTGAATTACATCACTTGGAAATTTAGATGGAAACCCCGATGTAAGTGCTCAGCCTAGAGCGCCGGATAAATGTTACGTAAAATGTTCCCAATAAAAGCTTCAACTCAGTCCTCAAAAAAAGCTAGTCCCCACTCAGGTCCGTCATCTGTTAAAAATATAAGGGACTTCCAAGTTACTGGTAGCAGAAAGGCTCTGGAAAAGCAAAATGACCCTTGCCCCCAAAAGAAATTCAGAAAATTTTGTGCTCCCAAATCCAAATGCCTATTCTACAATAATTTGTTCTCCAATTGTCAAATAGCACTCCGTACCCCCCAGATCTCACCGTATGGCTAAGTGGTACGATACAGCCACATATGGGGTATTGCCACTTTTAGAAGAAATTGTGTGACACATTTCGGCACCATTTTTACCCATTGCCCTGTGTGAAAATGTAAAATCTGAGGGTAAAACATTTTTTTGTGGTAAAAATATAATTATGCTTTTTTCACTGCCCAATGGTATAAATTTAAAAATTAAAAAATACTCACTACTTCCCTAGATGAATTCCTTGAGAGGTGTAGTTTACAAAATGGGGTCACTTGTGGGGGTTTCTGCTGTTTTGACATGTCAGCGACTCTTCAAATGTGACATGGTGTCTGCTGCCTATCCCAGCCAACATAGCGCTCCTTTCTCTTCCGAACCCTGCCGTACACCAAAGCAGTGGTTTTCCCCCACATATGGGGTATCGGCGTACTCAGGAGAAATTGTACAACAAATTTCATGGTGCAATTTATCCTGTTACCCTTATGATAATGCAAAATTAGGGAATGAAAAACATTTTTTATGGGAAAAATGTGAAAATTTTATTTTTACGGCTCAATATTATAAACTTCTGTGAAGCAGCTGGGGGTGCAAGGTGCACACCACACATCTAGATAAGTTCCCTAAGGGGTCTAGTTTCCAAAATGGTGGCACTTGTGGGGGGTTTCCACTGTTTAGGCACATTAGGGGCTCCCCAAATGTGACATGGCGTCCGCTAATTATTCAAACAAATTTTACATTCAAAAAGTCAAATGGCGCTCCTTCCCTTTCAAACCCTGCCATGTGCCCAAACAGTAATTTACCTCCACATATGGGGTATCGGCGTGTTCAGGAGAAATTGCACAACAAATTTCATGGTGCAACTTATCCTGTTACCCTTATGATAATGCAAAATTAGGGAATGAAAAACATTTTTTGAGGGAAAAATGTGAAAATTTTATTTTTACGGCTCAATATTATAAACTTCTGTGAAGCAGCTGGGGGTGCAAGGTGCTCACCTCACATCTAGATAAGTTCCCTAAGGGGTCTAGTTTCCAAAATGGTGGCACTTGTGGGGGGTTTCCACTGTTTAGGCACATTAGGGGTTCCCCAAATGCGACATGGCGTCTGCTAATTATTCAAACAAATTTTACATTCAAAAAGTCAAATGGCGCTCCTTCCCTTTCAAACCCTACCATGCGCCCAAACAGTAATTTGCCTCCACATATGGGGTATCAGCGTGTTCAGGAGAAATTGCACAACAAATTTCATGGTGCAATTTATCCTATTACCCTTATGATAATGCAAAATTAAGGGATGAAAAACAGTTTTGTGGGAAAAATGTGAAAATTTTATTTTTACAGCTCAATATTATAAACTTCTGTGAAGCACCTTGGGGTTCAAGGTGCTCACCACACATCTAGATAAGTTCCCTAAGGGGTCTAGTTTCCAAAATGGTGTCACTTGTGGGGGTTTAGGTACATCAGGAGCTCTCCAAACGCAACATGGCGTCTGCTAATTATTCAGACAAATTTTACATTCAAAAAGTCTAATGGCGCTCCTTCCCTTCCGAACCCTGCAGTGCGCCCAAACAGTGATTTTCCCTCACATATGGGGTATCAGCACGCTCAAGAGAAATTGCACAAAAAAATTTGGGGTCCATTTTTTTCCTGTTACCCCTGTGAATATAAAAAAAAATGGGTCTAAAGTAACATTTTTGTGAAAAAAGTTAAATGTTAATTTTTTTCTTCCACATTCCAAAAATTCCTGTGAAGCATCTGAAGGGTTAATAAAGTTCTTGAATGTGGTTTTGAGCACCTTGAGGGGTGCAGTTTTTAGAATGTTGTTACTTTTGGGTATTTTCTGTCATAAAGACCCCTCAAAGTGACTTCAAATATGATGTGGTCCCTAAAATAATGTTTTTGTAAATTTTGTTGGAAAAATGAGAAATCGCTGGTCAACTTTTAACCCTTATAGCTCCCTAACAAAAAAAAAATTTGGTTCCAAAATTGTGCTGATGTAAAGTAGACATGTGGGAAATGTTATTTATTAACTATTTTGTGTGACATATCTCTCTGATTTAAGGGCATGAAAATTCAAAGTTTGAAAATTTCAAAATTTTCGCCAAATTTCCGATTTTTTCACAAATAAACACAAGTTATATCGAAGAAATTTTACCACTATCATGAAGTACAATATGTCATGAAAAAAACAATCTCAGAGTCAGGGGAATACATTGAAGCGTTCCAGAGTAATTACTTCATAAACTGGCAGTGGTCAGAATTGAAAAAATTGGCCTGGTCACGAAGGCAAAAACAGGCTCTGGTGCGAAGTGGTTAATAGTGCTGCGGTGTACAGAAACAGTTCCAGAATTTTGGGCTGAGGCCCTCCAGTCTTCCTCTATAGAGAGGGGAAATATGTGTGAAGGTACCCCAGGAGGGCTCCAAATGTGTGGGTAAAATATATATCCCTCGGGGGGGGGAATTGAAATAAAGTTTAAAAAAATTTTTTTTGTGGACTTAGAAAATTTTCACACATGTGTCAGACTTCCAGAGAGGGGAGCATGTCAGTGCGCGCATCCGATTTCAGTTCCAGAGCGATTCATCCGATGAGTCCTTCATACTTAGTCGTTTTTGCAAAATTTTTGACTTTTTTGAAAATTTCACTTTTCTGTGAAAATCTCCGCTAAATGAGGTTATACTATGTTAGAGGCCATCCCAGGAGGGCTCCAAATGTGTGGGTAAAATATATATCCCACAGGGGGAAAATTGAAAAAAAGTCGAAAAAAAATTTTTTTTTGAGGACTTAGAAAATTTGCACACGTGTCAGATTTCCAGAGAGGGGAGCATGTCAGTGCGCGCATCCGATTTCAGTTCCAGAGCGATTCATCCGATGAGTCCTTCACACTTAGTCGTTTTTGGCAAAATTTCTGACTTTTTGAAAATTTCACCTTTTTGTGAAAACTTCCACAAAATGAGGTTATACTATGTTAGAAGGCATCCCAGGAGAGCTCCAAATGTGTGGGTAAAATATGTATCCCACAGGGGGAAAATTGAAAAAAAAGTTGTAAAAAATTTTTTTTGTGGACTTAGAAAATTTTCACACATGTGTCAGACTTCCAGAGAGGGGAGCATGTCAGTGCGCGCATCCGATTTCAGTTGCAGAGCGATTCATCCGATGAGTCCTTCATACTTAGTCGTTTTTGTCAAAATTTCTGACTTTTTGAAAATTTCACAATTTTGTGAAAACTTCCACAAAATGAGGTTATAATATGTTAGAGGGCATCCCAGGAGAGCTCCAAATGTGTGGGTAAAATATATATCCCACAGGGGGAAAATTGAAAAAAAGTTGAAAAAAATTTTTTTGTGGACTTAGAAAATTTTTCAACTTGTGTCAGACTTCCAGAGAGGGGAAAATGTGAGTGAGCGCATCCGATTTCAGTTCCAGAGCGATTCGCCCGATGAGTCCTTCATACTTAGTCGTTTTCAGAAGTCACAATTTTGACTTCCAGGACCCGCAAAACGTTAGTAAATTGAGCCCGCTCCCCAGTTCCAAGCGTTTTGAGGTGTCCCTGGTTGCAGTAATGCAGCCTGCCCACTAGATGTCGCAAAAGAGACAAAAAGTGAAAAAGAACCAGAATGAGGAAATTCCAGGGAGCCGAATCCGCCTGACAGTTCCAGGCGATCGGGTACTTTTTGGAATGCGTCCCTAAAGTGGGTATAGGGTGACACTCCATACAAAGACCCAGTTTTGCACACCACCGGCAGAATATATGAGAGAGAGGTACCTCTCAGCCCCGACACATTTTGACTCATTTAAGCAGGTTTTCACCTCCGTAGGCCCGGGTACGCGTTTTGGCTATGAGTCCCTGTTCGGCTGGAGGTCTGCACCTTGGCTGAACCCAGGCTTCCGCAGCTGCGTGGGGGGACTTTTGCCGGTCGCCTATCCCAAGTCAGAGAGGTGTTCCTGGGTTGAAGTGAGCCTGGCCAGACCCCCCCCACGGGCCCTGGTTCTCCACATGGGGGCGCCGTCAAGGCTAAAATCTGGATTTTTAGGCCCGGGAGAGGCTCCATGAGGGCGGATGCTTTTGTGGCTTTGACCCCAGTTCCACATCCAGTACCCCCTCTGCAAGGGCGCCTGTACCCGAGTCTCGCTTCCAGGACTCTTGGGCACGTATTTCCCGACGACAGGGGTTAGCAGCCTCCGTACTTGGGCAAGTCCCTCCACGCACCCCTGCTCTTCCTCCGATCGATCTGGCGCAGCGCTCCCGGGTGGGGAGGTGGCGCCGCTCGCTCGGCCCGGGCTTTGGAGCTCGCGCTGGCTTAAGGTGAGCGGTCCCCTTCCTCCTCTACCCCCGGGCTTTCGACACCTATCTTTGGGCGCGCACGCCGGCCTCGCCTCCCGTCCGCGGAGGTGGCCGAGCCGTGGGGAGATTGGCCCGACCCGAGCGAAGGCAGCGGTCCGACGACCCGCACGGGCGAACGGCGTGGCGCCCACCCACCCAGGCGTGGGGGCCGTCGTCCGAATCGCTTCCTGTGCGGGGAAGCACACCGATCTTCTCCGAGGGCGGCCCTTTTCTTCCAGATGCGTAACCGGCCAGCGGAGGCCCGCGCCGCCCCTCGCGTCCGACAGGGCGGTCTCCGCGGCGGTGGCGACAGCGGCGGCGGTGGGTGGCGTCTCCGCGCCACTGCCGAGCTTCGCGATTTCCAGTCTTTTCCCGGGCCCCTACGTCAGTGGGGAGGACGACAGATGTGTGGAGGCAGGCGAAGGGGGTTCTCACCGTGTGGTGTGCCCCAGCCCGACCGTCACCTTTCCCCTTCGACCCTCATCCTCCCTGGCGGCTCGGCAGGGAGAAGGAGAGAGAGAGCGAGCGCGGAAACCCCAGAGCCAAGGGGTTAGATGGAGAACGGGAGAAGGAACGAGGGCCAAGAGGTAGGGAGTACGGTGAAAGGCCGACCTGGGGTTCCCCATGCGCTCCCGCCCCCGGGCGGGGAGCAGCCCTGGGAGGAAAAGCCGCTCGGGCATCCCTTTGAGGTTACGGGCGCGAGCGGGAAGAGGGACTACTCTGGAAGGCGACGCCGACACGGCCTGGCCGACGACCACCCACGCGACCTCCGCGTCGTCGGGTTAGTGCCGGAGCCGCGGCGGACCCTGACGGCCAGCCCCCCTCTCCCAATCCTCGTGCCTGTCCGCCGGTGGGTCGAGGACCCCCCGCGGCGGAGGCAGGTCTAAGCCAGACGGTGGCGCCACATAGGCCCACCCCCGCACGCCATCTCCCCGAGCGACCCTGTGTGTTGCCTTGGGTGCGGTTGGTGAGACGGGGGCGGCCGTGGCGTCCTCCGGAGGCCAGTCACCTCGCCCTCCCCGTGCAAGGGGTGTTTTCCAGACGCCTGCCGCTTCGGGACCACGCACCGCACAGCGAGCCGCTCCTCCCGCACATGTCCCCGGTGCTGCGAGGGCTCCGTTCCCCGCCCCCCCCAGGGAAGCCCCATGCCATCCCGCATCCTCTCCGGACGCCGCACGCCCTGCCTATACCCGTTCCGTCCGGGCGCCCTGCCGCCGCGGGGCTCTTCCGCCGCCCCCCCTCTCTTCCCGCAGGCCTCTCCTCTCCCGAACCTCGACGCGGTCCAGTCGTGTTGGGGGGCTACCTGGTTGATCCTGCCAGTAGCATATGCTTGTCTCAAAGATTAAGCCATGCACGTGTAAGTACACACGGACGGTACAGTGAAACTGCGAATGGCTCATTAAATCAGTTATGGTTCCTTTGATCGCTCCAAACCGTTGACTCGGACAACTGTGATAATTCTAGAGCTAATACGTGCAAACGAGCGCTGACCGCCAGGGATTCGTGCATTAATCAGATCAAAACCAATCCGGGGTCCCGGGCGCGGCGTCGGGACGGTCCTCCGCGGCCTCCCCCCTGCCGCGCTCTCCCCGTAAGCGTTGCGACTCTGGATAACCTCGGGCCGATCGCACGTCCCCGTGACCGCGACGATCCATTCGGGTGTCTGCCCTATCAACTTTCGATGGTACTTTCTGTGCCTACCATGGTGACCACGGGTAACGGAGAATCAGGGTTCAATTCCGGAGAGGGAGCCTGAGAAACGGCTACCACATCCAAGGAAGGCAGCAGGCGCGCAAATTACCCACTCCCGACCCGGTGAGGTAGTGACGAAAAATAACAATACAGGACTCTTTCGAGGCAATTGGAATGAGTACACTTTAAATCCTATAACGAGGATCTATTGGAGGGCAAGTCTTTTGCCAGCAGCCGCGGTAATTCCAGCTCCAGTAGCGTACACTAAAGCTGCTGCAGTTAAAAAGCTCGTAGTTGGATCTTGGGATCGAGCTGGCGGTCCGCCGCAAGGCGTGCTACCGCCAGTCCCAGCCCCTTTGCCTTGGGGCGCCTCCCCGATGCTCTTGACTGAGTGTCCCGGGGGCCCGAAGCGTTTACTTTGAAAAAATTAGAGTGTTCAAAGCAGGCAGCCACGCCTGAATACTCCAGCTAGGAATAATGGAATAGGACTCCGGTTCTATTTTGTTGGTTGTCGGAACTGGGGCCATGATTAAGAGGGACGGCCGGGGCATCCGTATTGCGCCGCTAGAGGTGAAATTCTTGGACCGGCGCAAGACGAACCAAAGCGAAAGCATTTGCCAAGAATATTTTCATTAATCAAGAACGAAAGTCGGAGGTTCGAAGACCATCAGATACCGTCGTAGTTCCGACCATAAATGATGCCTACTGGCGATCCGGCGGTGTTATTCCCATGACCCGCCGAGCAGCGTCCGGGAAACCGAAGTCTTTGGGTTCCGGGGGGAGTATGGTTGCAAAGCTGAAACTTAAAGGAATTGACGGAAGGGCACCACCAGGAGTGGAGCCTGCGGCTTAATTTGACTC